>NC_056743.1:1537941329-1537968508 GCF_019279795.1 Protopterus annectens | reverse complement strand
AAAACTTGTTGAGGAAGTTGAGACCTGCTGTGTTTCAAAACAGAATATGCCAGGCTGTTAGATGAAGAGATTGAAGCTTGACATTGAGCAGGTGACCGTCCCTCTGAGATAACAGGTGTGGAATCAAAGGTAAAGGCCATGGAGGCTTCCTTACCAGACTCCTTAGAAGTGGGTACCAGTGTTGTCGAGGGGCCAATCTGGAGCTATTAAAATCATCCTTGGCTTGTCTTGTCTGATCTTTAGGAGCACCTTTGGGAGAAGAGGCAGAGGTGGAAAGGCATACACATGAAGATTTTTCCAACTGAAAGAAAGAGTCCACCTTCCAAGCTGTGTGATGAAACCCCTTTGTGCAAAACTTTTGGCAGCTGGTGGTTTAGTGGAGAAGCGAACAGATCTATGTCTGGAGTTCCCCATGACACTGTCAATTTCTGAAATACATGAAGATCCAGTTTCCACTGGGGATCCATGATTTGCCTGCTTAACACATCTGCTAAGGAGTTCTGTGCTCCGGCAGAAACCTTGCCTGAAGAGTTAGTTGCAAGCTGAGCGCAGTCTCCCATAAAATCATTGCTTGCCTGCATAGAGGATAAGAATGTGTTCCCCTTGTTTGTTGATGTACCACATGACAGTTGTGTTGTCTGTTAGAATCAACACCTGCCCAGGAAGAAGTAACTCCTTGAAAGCCATTAATGCAAACTGGACTGCTAACATCTCCTTCATATTGATATGTAGATGCTGTAGTCTGGCAGGCCACTTGTCTTGTATCCACTTTCCATTTAGATGAGCTCCCCAAGCAATGTCCGAGGCATCTGTCATTAAAATCTGACTCGCCTCTGGACGGGTCACAGAGAGTCCTTGTTTAGGTGACATTCCTGAGCCCACCACAAAAATTCTTTTTGAATGCAAGGTATTATTTGAATGACAGTGTCCAAATCCTGGCAGTGCTGTGTCCACACATTTTGAGATACCATTGCAGCTTCCTCATATGCAGTTTGGCATTAAGAAGCACCAGAATACAAGATGCCATGAACCCTAAGGCTTGAAGGACTGTCCTTGCAGTCAGCCCGGACTGAAGAGATAGTTGATGGAAGTAACTGGAAAGATTCTTTTGTTTGTCCGGGTTAAAAAGGCCATCTGGGCTGCTGTATTCAGTCTCACACCCAGAAAGCACATGTCTTGAGAGGGTACTAGACTGGACTTTATTTCGTTCACAGAATACCCTAGGCATCTTAGCACTGCTATGACAAATTCCAGATGCTGTAGAAGGTCTTCCTTTTCTTGAGCCAGAATCAGGCAATCGTCCAAGTAAGGATAGATTTGAATTCCTTTCAGCCTGAAGTAAGCTATCACTGGAGCCAGAACCTTTGTGAATACTCTGGGCGCAGTAGATAAGCCAAAGGGCAATGCAGAGAACTGATAATGAGAATTTCCAGCTCGAAAACG
The DNA here is from genome assembly GCF_019279795.1 of Protopterus annectens. Lineage (NCBI taxonomy): Eukaryota > Metazoa > Chordata > Ceratodontiformes > Protopteridae > Protopterus > Protopterus annectens. Next base: position 1,537,967,065 of record NC_056743.1, on the reverse strand, counting down.
CAGATACTTCCTGCAACTTAGTCTTATAGGCACATGAAGGTAAGCTTCCTTGAGATCTAAAGTTACCATCCAATGATCTTTGCCCAGCAGAGGTAAAAGCTGTTGTAACGTCAACATCTTGAACTTGGGAATGTCCAGATAAGTGTTGAGGATAGATGAATCCAAAATTGGTCTCCACGTGTTCCCCTTCTTTGGAACTAGGAACAGGCGAGAATAAAATCCTAGGCCCCTTTCTGGTACAGGGACTGGCTGAATAGCCCCTATTTGGAGTAACAAAGAAATTTGCTTGTGAGCCTCTTTCCTTTGTGGAGGGGGGAACGTCTGGCACGCCTTTGAAAGGGGCAATGTATGGAAATAAAACCTGTAACCGTGGTGAATGATATCCAACACCCATCTGTCTTGAGTGATTAAATCCCAATTTTCTTTGAAAAGAGACAGTCTTCCTCCCAAAGGAGCTGCCAGACGAGAATCTACTGGCAGCTGAAAAGGCAGATCATTGGGTCTGTTTACGAAAGGACTGACCCCTGCCCTCACCAGAAGTCTGAGCAGGTGAACCCCCTGTTCTAGGCCTAAAAGAACCTTGAGCTCTGCCCCTACCACGTCTAGACCTACCCCTAGACTGGGAATCATAAGCAGGATATGTCCATCCCTTAGTAGGCCAATTTCTACTAAACTTCGGTGGCTGCACCTGCAAAAAATCTTTAACAGTTTGCATAGACTTAGCTTTGTCCTCCATTTTCTTTAAAACTGCTTCCACAGGCGAACCAAATAACACTAGAAAAAAGTATCCACGGGTACAACAACTCTTCCAAAAGCACGCCAACAACCCAAGGATGCACCACGATCCACAATTTTCTTGAAAACAGGTTTATTAATCCAACAATACAAAACTTAACACGATTTGTTAAGCGCTTTCGTGTAGACCATACACTTCATCAGAACAATTAAAAATGCCATGTACAACATTTAAATAGTAAAAAAACCGCCAAAACCATCAACCAGGTTAACAGAATTAAAACAAATCACACAACCATTTAAAGCTGTAGCACCAATAATACAGAATGCAAGACAGAAGTCGCAATAACCCTCAAGTATCTACATAATGTGTTACTAGCTTTATAATATATTAAAAGTATTAAAAATGATGAATAATGATATTCTGACGTAGAATATTGAAGTGAAAACTAATAAACCCTACATCTTCGGGATGATGAAATATCCCTGTACATATAATATAGTATAACACATTGACATATCTTAGCCACAATCTATCTCAAAAGTGGTTTAGTTGGAATCACTTCATTTAAACCAGGATGACATGAAGCGTTTAGCTTCAACTGCCATCTGATTTCCTTCTCACCCACTAACCCTTTGATGTCACCCCATGAGTTACCATGGACCATGTCTATGATCGCGAAACTTAAATTTGTCACCGCATTACTATTCATAATATGCGAGACAAAGCGTTATTGACATCCTGTTTTTTTATACAATATAAGTGATCATAGTTCCTGTTTTTAAACTGCCTGTCGGTTTTACCGACATAGAAACATGGACAAGTACAACACATAGCAAGGTACACCAAGTGCGAGATTGGCAATTCCCATTCACAAACCACACTTTGTTTTTATTAATGTTTTAAGGGTACAACAATTTCCTTAGATATGTATGCACATTGTGTGCAACACCCACATTTGTGAGTCCCTTTATTCATTTTGAATTTGTTGTAATTTTGCCTACCCACCTTTGATTCAATAATATTCTTCATGTTAAAACCAGTCTTATAAACAAAGAATGGTTTCTCAGTAATGAAAGGCGAATCTCCTCGTCACTACTAAGAATATTCCAATTCTTGTAAAGAATGTCCTTGACCTTGTTCACATGTTTGCCATATTTCAAAATGAAAGATTTGGACAAATTTACACCACTAGTGTGTGTTGGGCCTGATAGATTACTATCCCCACTTTGGTGTGAGCCCAGGAAGGTGTGGATGTCCCTATCCCCAAAAGTGGCAAGTATTTCTTGCCCCATTCACTAGCCACATATTGGGTTATGTCCTTAATCATATGTTTGGGATACCCTTTTTCCTCAAACATCTTCCCAATAAATTCCAATTCCTGTCTCATTTTGCTTTCCGTGGACGTCATTCTAGCAGCCCGTATGCATTGACCCTTTAAATACTACGTTTCTGTGCATACGGATGCATGCTGCTAAAATCAAGATAGCTGTTACTAAAGGTATCTTTTCTGTATATGTGAGACTGAAAACACTCACCATCACTATATATAAAGACGTCCAAATAATTAATACCTGCGTTGCTAAATTGGTACACAAATTCCAAGAAGGTAGTATGGTTAATATAATCAATAAAACTTTGTAACCCAGTGGTATCCCCCTTCCACAAAATGAACAAATCGTCCAAATATCGGACATAACAGGAAATCTGACTCGTCCACCTAGTGTTGAAAATAAATTCTTCCTCCCAGTCCAAGAGAACCAAATTGGCGTATATGGGGCAATAAGCTGCCCCATAGCAACACCGGAAATCTGTTTATAATATTCACCTTCATAGTATATGAAGTTGTTCTCGAGGACCAGTTCCATAAGGGACATAGTAAGCTGAATTTTATCCCAACAAAAACCACTGTGTTTTCTTAAACTATTACCAAATCTATTAAGTCCATCCTCCTTTGGTATGCAGGTGAATAAATCTTTGATGTCTATTGTGACGAAAATCAAATCTGGACCCCACACATCCTTGGTGAAAATCCCAAGAAAATCCCAGGAGTCCCTCATGATATGCTTGGTGTTGATAATGATATGTTTCAACCAGCTATCAATCACCCTCCCAATGGGAAAAGTCTTGCTATGACTACCAGCAATAATGGGTCTGAATGGGGGATGAATTACATCCTTATGGACCTTAGGTATTCCAAAAATGGTAGCAAGCACAGGAAAATCTACTTTTATAAACTTATACAAGTCTTCATCGATCCTTTGGTCCAACAAGAATTCTTCAATATAAGAGTCAATTCTACTATGTGCAATGTTTATTTGATTAAGACTGTAGGCTTCATAGTGTGCTGTGTTGTTTAATATGTCGAACATCTTGTCGACATAAGCACCCTGATCATACAACACGATGCCGCCACCCTTATCTGCCGACATTATCCTGATGTTATGTCTACAGAGTGTGTCTATAACATCCCACACGTTGTTGTCTGTAACACCCTTAACCATAACACCATTGACCGAGTAATTTCTTGTCCGATTACATAAATCATAAAAACTGTTGTTGACCACTTTTTCAAATGAGGCCAAGGTCTTATGCATAGGTGGCGTGAAGGTGCTGCGTTTCATAAGCTGGTTACCAGTTAAGGGTTGTGAACCATTGTCATGAAAAAATATTCCTAAATTAAGTTTTCTGAGGAACATTTTAAATTCAACCAAGGTATCAACAATATCGAATGGAGCACTGGGTGTGTATTTCATGCCTTTTGAAAAAATAGAAAAAAATTCCTTTTTAATGGGGTAAGTAGTATAGTTGTAAATCTTCATATCCCCTTGAATATTTACTATATCTTCCACACTACCTGTACTCAAATTCATCACATGGTCAGTCGGCAAAGTTTTGTTAACTAATTCCTGTTGTGATACCAATTTTTCACAAACCCCTCCCTGTGTCCCCACTCTTCCCTTCTGTTCCACCTCCTCCCTTCCTGTGCTAAAAAAGCTTGGCCTTCTTGAACTTGATTATTGTCCCCCTTATGTACAACCTGAGTGTAGTTAGTAACAGTACCTTTTGCATTCAGACCCATTATTGCTGGTAGTCATAGCAAGACTTTTCAACACTAGGTGGACAAGTCAGATTTCCTGTTATGTCCGATATTTGGACGATTTGTTCATTTTGTGGAAGGGGGATACCACTGGGTTACAAAGTTTTATTGATTATATTAACCATACTACCCCCTTCTTGGAATTTGTGTACCAATTTAGCAACGCAGGTATTAATTATTTGGACGTCTTTATATATAGTGATGGTGAGTGTTTTCAGTCTCACATATACAGAAAAGATACCTTTAGTAACAGCTATCTTGATTTTAGCAGCATGCATCCGTATGCACAGAAACGTAGTATTTTAAAGGGTCAATGCATACGGGCTGCTAGAATGACGTCCACGGAAAGCAAAATGAGACAGGAATTGGAATTTATTGGGAAGATGTTGGAGGAAAAAGGGTATCCCAAACATATGATTAAGGACATAACCCAATATGTGGCTAGTGAATGGGGCAAGAAATACTTGCCACTTTTGGGGATAGGGACATCCACACCTTCCCTGGGCTCACACCAAAGTGGGGATAGTAATCTATCAGGCCCAACACACACTAGTGGTGTAAATTTGTCCAAATCTTTCATTTTGAAATATGGCAAACATGTGAACAAGGTCAAGGACATTCTTTACAAGAATTGGAATATTCTTAGTAGTGACGAGGAGATTCGGCCTTTCATTACTGAGAAACCATTCTTTGTTTATAAGACTGGTTTTAACATGAAGAATATTATTGAATCAAAGGTGGGTAGGCAAAATTACAACAAATTCAAAATGAATAAAGGGACTCACAAATGTGGGTGTTGCACACAATGTGCATACATATAAGAAGGAAATTGTTGTACCCTTAAAAACATTAATAAAAACAAAGTGTGGTTTGTGAATGGGAATTGCCAATCTCGGCACTTGGTGTACCTTGCTATGTGTTGTACTTGTCCATGTTTCTATGTCGGTAAAACCGACAGGCAGTTTTAAAAACAGGATCTATGATCATTTATATTGTATAAAAAAACAGGATGTCAACAACGCTTTGTCTCGTCATATTATGAATAGTACGACGTGTGACAAATTTAAGTTTGCGATCATAGACATGGTCCATGGTAACCCGCGGGGGGGGGTGACAAAGGGTTAGTGGGTGAGAAGGAAATCAGATGGCAGTTGAAGCTAAACGCTTCATGTCATCCTGGTTTAAATGAAGTGATTCCAACTAAACCACTTTTGAGATAGATTGTGGCTAAGATATGTCAATGTGTTATACTATATTATATGTACAGGGATATTTCATCATCCCGAAAGATGTAGGGTTTATTAGTTTTCACTTCAATATTCTACGTCAGAATATCATTATTCATCATTTTTTAATACTTTTTAATATATTATAAAGCTAGTAACACATTATGTAGATACTTGGAGGGTTATTGCACGACTTCTGTCTTGCATTCTGTATTATTGGTGCTACAGCTTTAAATGGTTGTGTGATTTGTTTTAATTCTGTTAACCTGGTTGATGGTTTTGGCGGTTTTTTTACTATTTAAATGTTGTACATGGCATTTTTAATTGTTCTGATGAAGTGTATGGTCTACACGAAAGCGCTTAACAAATCGTGTTAAGTTTTGTATTGTTGGATTAATAAACCTGTTTTCAAGAAAATTGTGGATCGTGGTGCATCCTTGGGTTGTTGGCGTGCTTTTAGAACCAAATAACACATCAGACTGTAAAGGAGCATCCAAAATCCTAGTCTTAACATGCTCTGCTAAATTCTGATCCCTCAACCAGGCGTGCCTGCGAAGAACAGAACTAGTGGCAGCCACCCTCGAGGAGGCCTGCACAGCATCAAAACCACATTGCAAAGAATGCTTACCCACTTGTTCAGACACATGAACTAAATCCAGCAACTCTTTACACTCTATACCTTCCGCCAAAGCATCCACCTTAGATTTCAATTGTGAAAGGAGGTAATTTTGATATTTTAGCATGTGAAACTGACAATTCAACGCTCTCATGGCTAAAGTGGAAGAAGTATACACTTTCTTTCCCCACCTATCCAAAGCCCTTGCCTCTATCAGTGGGAACAGGATTTTTAACAGAGGCCTTAACACCCTTAGGCCCCTGAGAAACAGTTTCCGGGTCTGCCCTAGGACTCTTAAACAGATACTTATGAGCTTCAGGCACCCTATAGTACCTATCAGGCTTAACAGGGGCAGGAGGTAAAGAATCAGGGTTCAGGGAAGCCTCTGCAAAAACATCTTCCACCACATTCAACACAGGAGGTATAGCTAAGGGCCTATGCTGGGGTAAAAATAAGAATTCCCTAAGCCTTTTCCTGGAATCAGAGTAATCTTGGCCTTCCCATTTAAAGTGCTCCCTCATGGAATGCAGAGTCTCTGAAAATGAGAAATCCTCAGGAGGAGAAGCTGTAGGAGTGGAATCATCCACATCAGAATCAGAATAAGGAGGATACTCCTGCAAGTCTTCCACAGAAGACTCAGAAGCCTCTGAACACCGCTCAAAACTCTCAAACTCAGGTTCCACCCTAGGCCTCTTATCAGGAGGGCATAGAGCCTCTAATCATAGTAATTAAATCTTCTGCCATTTTAAGCATATGTTTCTTAGGCACAGAACCTGAAGTGCTAGGAGAAGCCCCCACTGAAGCTGAACTTGGCCTACCTCTCAAAGAAGTTTTGGAAACAGTAGGAGAAGCTCTAACTACCTTGGGAAGAGAGGGAAGAACAGTTACCTGAGAAGCCCCTCAGCCTGGCCTACCTCCTGAGAGGGCACATCCTGTAACAGTAAAGTCTCTGCCTGAGACTCCAAAGAAACTCCTGGCAAAACCTCTGGCTCCACTGAGCCTTCTAAAGAACCGACGTCCGGGACTGCCGGTTCATCAACCCTAGGCTTTGCTGTTTTGTCCTTGCGCTTTTTGGGCGAAGCGGCCGGAGCATCCGACGGCATTTTGTAATTACAACGCTTCCCAAACACTAACCTGGCACAGTCTAACCTTCTCTTAATAGTGCGTTTGTTAAATCTAGCACAAGAGCGGCAACCAACAACGTCGTGCTCAGGCCCTAAACAAGGTATACACAAAGTATGGTAATCCCTATGAGGTATCTGCTTCCCACAAGAAATACAGTTATTCACTTTTTCTGACATCCGGTTAAATACTGAGGCAAGAAAAAAAACAAAATGTTCCCCAACGGGGTACTTAGCCAACTTTGATTCGGTCTGAAACTCCGACTTCGGAAATATTTCAGAACGCCAACCTGCACTCGCAAAACTGCTTCTGCATCGGACCATGCGGCAAAAAAGACTGAGGATATGACGTCGGTCATGCGATAGTACCCTGACGCCCTGACGTCAGTCTAATGCGCCTTGACCGACGTCAGCCATATACTTTGGTATTCGGGCCGACTGGACAGCGGACTACCCAATGGTTAGGACTACAGCAATGTGGAATGAAGAACATCTGCACTCATTGCAAGCATTTTTAATGCTGGAAATTGCTGACAGCTGCGCAGTCACAGAAACCTGGTTCAAAGCTGCGGAGAGCACCCCAGCCATACCTGGTTACTCATCCTATCATACATTCAGATTCCAAACTGTGGGTAGTAAAACCAAAGGAGGTAGAGTTCCAATATATATATATATATATATATATATATATATATATATATATATATATATATATATATATATTAATGACATACACACCTCCAGGCTGGTCAAACAGTATGATGCACATGAGACACTCCAGGTGCAGTTAACCATTGACAAGACCCCTATACAAATCTTAGGTAGCTAACAGCCCCTAACTCTGACCCAAGATGCCCAATCTGCCTATCTGGACTATCTATCAAGATTCAACGCCAGAACACAAATGCCCAGAGATTCCTTGATTTTGTCAGTGCAAATGCTTTGGAGCAGCTAGTCAATACCCCCACAAGAGGTGATAATATCTTGGACTTGGTATTAACTAACATGAATAACCACTGCAGAATCCCTGCAGTATCATCCTCCCTTTTAAGATCCAACTATAAAGCAGTCACATTCGAAGTCACCATCTCCCCTGACCCCACCCCCAGCTAGGGTCAAACAAAAAAACTTCTCCAAAGCTGATTACAGCCTCTTGAGGGATGGTATAAACAGCTTCACAACCCCCTCCCCCTCTCTAGGAACTGGCACCAGTATCCAAAACTATACCAAATTACTATATGAACATTTACATAGATACATGGAATCAGGAATACCTGATAGGACTAAAACATCCTCCACAAGGAAGAATAAACCTGTCTGATGGACATTTGCAATAAATAAACTCTATAAAAAAAGAAAAAAAATTGCTGTCCAGGACCAAGTAGGAGCAGGTTCCCAACTGGAAATAATCTCTCCTTAGCCTAAACAAGCAAATTAGAGCACTAGTAAAATCCTCCAAAGCAAGCTTCAAGTCCAGATTGGCCACATCTACTAGAGACACTCATAAGGCCTTCTTCACATATGTCCATAATCTCAAATGTAGCACCCAGATCTGTTCAGAACTGGTGGTCAAGGACATCACATATACAAATGCTGTAGGTATAGAAAACTTGTTGGCTGACAGATTCAGTGAAAATTTCACCCCTCTGACCCTCCCATCAGTAAGTCAGGACATTCTCAGTACCTGCCCCCTTCCCCCTTATATCTAGGGATCAGGTTATCACTGCTTTCTGAAAAGCAAAAAATACATCCTCCATAGGACCTAATAACAGCCCAGCCTGCATCCTACATGAACTCAGGCAGGAACTTGCAGCACCATTATGCGCCCTATTCAACAAAGCCTGAGTACCGGCTTTGTCCCAGCAACTGGAGGACAGCCAGTGTCATCCCTTTACACAAAGGTGGAGCATCCACCGATCCGGGAAATTATAGACCCATCAGCCTAACTAGCCTGATCTGCAAGGCCATATAATGGATTATTGTGGACCTCATTAACAAGGACATTGCAACCTTCAAACACTTGACCCCACAAAGGGAGGTCGTGTCTTTTAAATTTGGACAACTTTTTTGAGAAAGTAACCAAAGCCATGGATGAGGGGAAGATGGTGCACACCACCTGCCTTGAAGTGGTCAAAGACTTTGACACTATTCCCCACTGGGGCATAATAGATAAACTCTCTCAACCAGGCATCAATCCATATGTTACCAGATGGGTAGCTAACTGGCTCACTGATAGAACCCACATAGTCAAAATAGGAGAAGCCACCTCAAGCAGTAGACCCTTATCGAGAGGCATATCCCAGGGTTTGGTCTTGGGGCCTCTGTTATTTGGGATATACTTTTTTGAGGTAAAGGTCAAAACCAGTGGGCTATGGCTGACCAAGTTTGCAGACGACTGCAACCTGGCCACTGTCATCAATTCTCCTAGTGACGTGGACATCCTCCAAGAGGGTCTCACCCAAACAAATGACAGGTGCCAGAAACATGGCCTCAAGCTTAAGACAAAAAAATGCATCATCATCCCCTTTGAGGAGAGTGATGTCCCCACAAATTATCAGATTACTAACAACGTCCTAAGCATGCAATCAGTCATGAGGGATATGGGCACCCAGACTGATAGCAACCTGACTTTTGACCACCATGTTGCTTCCATTGTACAGAAAGCTTTCTGCAAGGCCTCGTAAGTAAGGGTATCTCATCCAGGGGCAAGGAGGTCATAACATCCCTGTATTTTTCCCTTATAAGGCTCATTATTGAGTACAATGCCCTGTTTGGCATGTACCTTTCAAAGCACATACAGCAGCTGGAGAGACCACAGAAGTTCCTCACCAGGAGAATCCAGGGCCTCAAAAATCTACTATATACAGATAGGCTGAAAGCCCTATCCCTCTACTCAGTTTCATACAGACTCCTCAGAGGTGACCTCTCTGTCTGGCATACAAGGTGATCTCATACCCTGCCTTGATGGGACTGCTACATATCCACAACTCAAGCTCCACTCGAGTAATCCCCATGCGCGGCCTCAACCTGGTCTGTGACACCAATAGGACTTGTTGGCCGGACAGATTTGTGTCCCATAGACTCCCCCATCTGTGGAATAGACTCCCTCTCCATGTCAAGCAGAGTACCTCTTTATCCCTTTTTAAGCACAACCTGGATAACTGGATGGGAAATAGAAAATACATCCCTGGGATTCCACCCATGTCCCTGCCGGACAGGGGCATTGGGTGCTGATTTGTCTAAACATGGGCTAAACTCCTGGCTAGGCTTATAATGGCCCCAGGGCCAATAGCCTAGTAACTTCCTATGATCCTATAAGAGCAAGAAATGAGTCCTCTGTTTGGATAGTGTGGGGCCAGAATGAAGCAAAAACAGTACAGATGCAGTGGGAAAGTGCAGGGGGGACTAGTGTGTAACATGGGCGGGCAGCCTCTGAATATTTTGTTTAGGGCTCCATTTCATCTGGGGCTGGCCTTGTTGAGGTGTATAGTCAGTGAAGTGGCTATAATCAGTGATTACATACTGAGACCATCTCTGGATGAGATTTGATAATAGGTAATGGTCATTGAATTGCTGTAATAGAGCCCCCCCCTTGGTTTGACATTACTAGCCACCACTGGGCCTGGATGGGTTGTGGGATTTTGGCAGTGCTGCTGATATGCCTTTGGCTTACCTACAGAAGGCAATATGGCTGTACACGCCAGAGTATGTTGTGGGAAGTGCTACTGCATATACTAACCTACAGAAGGCAATATAGCTGTACCTGCCAGAGTATGTTGTGGGAGGTGCTCCTGCAGTATACTAACCTACAGAAGGCAATATAGCTATACATGCCAGAGTATGTTGTGGGAGGTGCTACTGCAGTATACTAACCTAGAGAAGGCAATATAGCTGTACCTGCCAGAGTATTTTGTGGGAGGTGCTCCTGCAGTATACTAACCTACAGAAGGCAATATAGCTGTACATGCCAGAGTACGTTGTGGGAGGTGCTACTGCAGTATACTAACCTATAGAAAGCAATATAGCTGTACACGCCAGAGTATGTTGTGAGAGGTGCTACTGCAGTATACTAACCTACAGAAGGCAATATGGCTGTACATACCAGAGAATCTTGTGGAAGGTGCTACTGCAGTATACTAACCTACAGAAGGCAATATGGCTGTACGTAACAGAGCATCTTGTGGGAGGTGCTACTGCAGTAGACTGTCTCAGGTTACTGCTGCTTTTTTGTAATTAAGCTAAATACATGCATAGTTCATACAAGACTCTGCTAAAGGTGTATCACATCTCCTGTTTGTGGTTTTCATTGGGACTACAACCAAAGCACACCCATGGACTTGAGGAGAGTATCCAGGCTGGGGGAACCCGAGGGTCACATCTTTGTTGTATGCAGATGAGATTGTTCTCTTAGTCTCAGGTTACTGCAGTTTACAACATGCTATATTGCCTTCTGTAGGTTAGTATACTGCAGTCTGACACCAAGTGTGATGTGTCTTTGGAATTAAAATTATTACGTTCTATCCAAAAAAAAAAGAGTGAGTTGAGCAGTTAACTGGGGAGGAGAAGGTTTAAGCATATTAGAGTCTTGTTCATGCAAGAGTTGATGGAGGCTTGCAAGATGGACCAGTAGATGTGTGTAGCAGCACCAATACCAAAGGTACTGTACCAGAATCAGGTGGTACTTAAGGTAGTGTACCAAAATCAGGTGGTACCAAAGGTAGTGTACCAGAATCAGGAGGTACCAAAGGTAGTATACCAGGATCAGGTGGTACCAAAGGTAGTGCAACAGAATCAGGTGGTACCAAAGAAGTGTACCAGAATCAGGTGGTGAAGTAAGGGTAGATTTATAAGTCAAAGCTTTCAGTTTGGGATACACAGGCCAAAGTGTTTCCCAGGTTACAGTGGTGTCATTCCTTTCTTTCCTTCACTGGGTCACCACAACACAGACCATTAGTGTATCTCAGGTCACAACAGTGTCAGTATGAATGGATTCCCTGCTCACTTCCCACCAATACTAACTTCACCTCAGTCAGTGTCCTCATCCTCACCTGTCAGTATGAGCTTTGGGTGGTGCCAAAATAGATGAGGTCATAGATGCAGATAATAGAGGTGAAAGTCCTTCACACGACAATCTGAGCTCTGCATAATACAGTATAAGAAGCCCCATGGTTTGGGAGGATCTCTGAGTATAACTGAGTGTAGCCAATACTCCACTAGGTTTCAGAGGGGTTAGTTGAGGTGGCCTGCCAGCCTGGTGAGGATGGTCCTTGTATACCTCCCCAGGGAGATATATCAGGCACAGTCCACTAGAAGAAAGCTTTGGTGTATATCCTGGACACACAGAAGGTTATTTATGTATTCATTATCTTTCCTAGTAATGCCTAAAGACTGTTACTGTGTGTGTGTGTGTGTGTGTGTGTGGGGGGGGATAGGTGAACTGCAAATTCTTTTCAGCTTTGTACTATCTAAACCCTTACCAAGGACCAGTAGTTTAGGAAATGGATAGCTGGGCAGATTCTTCCATTTCAGTTACATGCTGCATATCTGTGGAATGTGAAACATGCGATTTTCATCTGAAAAAAAAATATTAACTCTGTTGTCGGGATACTGCTTTCTTATTCCATTAGTCTCCTAGACTCTGTTTTACCTGAGGTCTTCACTTCACCTGTATTTCTGGAAATGTGCCATAAGTGACTTTCTGAGTATTATAACCAAACCAGCAAGGTAGAAATGGAGACTGTGTATCTGAAGTGATAGCTCTGCTCTTTATATGACATAAAAATCTGGTGGCCAACAGCAGGAAGTCTGAACACAGCACGGCAGCAGCTGTTACATGCACAACAATTTTTTTTCTTATCATCCTTGTGACCACTGCCTTTGCCAAGAGTTTCATCAGTTTTATTTTATCTAGTTACTTATTTATTTGTGTTTGTTTATTGAAAGAGTAAGTGAAAAGTGTCTTAGAGTTGCTCTCAGGTGATGAAGTCTGCACAATTAAACACATTTGTTGATGGAATCCTTTTGAAGCAGCCTCAATGGAGTGATACAGTTTTTTCATTAAGTCTTTTTGTCTTTCCCTCCCATTGTGATAGTGGTGCCACTGCACTGAAATAAAAGGTAGTGAAGAAGTGGTTTGCATTTGTGTGGTCTGTCACATGACATATTCTAAGCCCAGCATGGGACTCCTGTGGCAGGAGCTCTTCAGGCTTCACTCAAAGTTGCTATGATTATAGTTTGACCGCCCTTCTACCATGGAAGAAGTAAAGTCGCCCTTTTTGTCACTTATTCCTTTCCTTTCCCTCCTTAGCTGGATCACCAGGTAATCTATCCCCGATTGTAACAGTGTCATGAATGGATCCCATGCCTACACCTCAGCAATACCACCTTCATGCCATAATATGAACAAAAGAACATGAAAGATGGATTGAGGAAAACAATTAACATAGTCGTTAACCTTTATTGTAAAAAATAAAGTGTTAGGTATAAATTCAAACAGAATACTGACATTAAAATTTGTATTTATTTATTTATTTACCAGGAAAGTCTGACTTGAAACAAAGCCAATTTTTAGCAGAGGCCCGAGGAGAGACACTCCAGATGCATGGCTTTGTAAAGAGAGAGGAAACTGGAGCATCCAAAGGAAACCCACACAAATGCAGGGAGGACATGCAGACTCAGCACAGAAGGTACCCCAGCTGAGAATCAAACCGGAGAGCCTCTTGCTGTAAGGCAACTGCTGCACCACTGTGCCATCCAAAATCAGTAGTATAGGTGAGAAAACCCTGTTTGTCAGTCACTCCATCTTATCAGTTTGACGCATTGTTTTCTCAATGATGTTGGGATGAACTTGAACCAAAGAACCATACAGCTTGTTTCAATTAACATATGCACTCCTGCGATATTCATAGGTTCATAGATTAGTATTAAGCTAACTGCCCTTGTGGACCATTTTAAGCCATGAGAATCAAATGCTGCACCTTGTGTCTGTAAGGTAAATACCTTAACCATTATGCCAACCTCCCAGCATGTTGGGATGAAACTGAACCAAAGGACTATATAGCCTGTTTTAATTAACATATGCACTCCTGCAATGTTGGGATGAAATGGAACCAAAGAATGTACAGCCTGTTTTAATTAACACATGCATTCCTGTGCAGCTTAAGGCAAGCAGTAGATCATTCATTCCTTCTCTTCTGTCAGCTTTATCCATTATAAGGTCAAGGGGGAACTGGAGCCTTTCCTGGCACTTGTGGTGCCAGTCTGTTGTAAGGCGTACACTCACTCACCCATGGCACGTGTACTGCTTACAGGCAGTTTGGAGTATCACTAGCTTACCCTTTCCTGACTCTTAATGTAGGAGAAAACAGCAGCACCCAACAAAATCCCACCTGGACCTAGACAGGTCATGTAGACTCTGCAGAACTGAAAAACCAAGAGACGAGAAACAATAACATTACCCACAGCACCACTGTGGAACATCCCACCAAGAAGGATAAAAAGCAAGCAAAAAATGGATCAGCTATTATTAAACTTCATTTTTTATTATACTTGTATATTTAATTAAAGTAATCTACTACTGGAAAAAGTTTAACCTCCTGTTTATTAATAATGAGTTGCCAAGCTAACAAATTGAGATAGCTGATTTTTTTCAACCTGTTTTTGCTATTTTGTTTTTGTCAAACTCAGCTTACCCTGCACAGATAACTATCAATTGTGTCCAAAAATAGTATCTTTTTTCACTGTAGTATGTACACTATATTATTATACTTCACTACTCAAAAAACAAATCCTGTAATTATATAGGACATCAACCTATAATGTGTTCAGTGAAACCCTTCTAGTGTTCACACACCTTGTTCGAAAACTAAGCTATGCTACCGAAGATTAACATACTCAGGTCTGACTCAGCTTTGCAACTTCAATTTTTTATTCTTTCTTATCTCGAAGTGCTATCATTGTCACTTGTATATTTGTATGTATCTTGGTCCACTGTATAATGTGTATATATATATATATATATATATATATATATATATATATATATATATATATATATATATATATATACTACCACTAAATGTAACTACTGTGAATTGTGTATGAAAACAATTGTAAAATGTATTAAGATACACTTTCTATTGTACACCTGCTATAATACAGTCTTCCTATTTTTATAAACTTGAACTGTTGAGCCTCCACTGAAAATGGGAAGCCTGCCCAGTTGGTCTTTCCCAGTAAACTCATGTGAAATAAAATAAACTGTGGAAACCCTAATCTTGTTAGAAATAGTAGAATTTCCTATATTACTGTTGAATATTGATATGAAAATCATGACATCTATTCTAGCTAGTAGACTGAAAAAAATAATAAATTTGATAATATCAGAGGAACAGGCGGGGTTTATAGATGGGAGACAGACTACGGACAATACATTAACTCTTCATACATTAATATCTTATGCGAAGTATAAAAATATGAACATATATGCTTTAATAAATGATGCTCAAAAAGCATTCGATAGAGTTAATTTGGCATATTTATTTGATATATTATCATATTTCAATATACCTCAGGTCTTTATTTCAACATTAAGGAAGTTATATAATAATGCATACACTAGTTTATCTATAAATCATGAATGCTCCAAAAGGATTCAAATTAAAAATGGAACTCGACAGGGATGCCCATTATCTCCCATACTGTTTAATCAGTATTTGGAGCCTTTATTTCTTCATATGAAGCAAAATGTTTTTTATAACTTTCCTGTAATTCTTGGGATAAAGGTTAGGATGGCCGCTTTTGCAGACGATCTAAATATATACAGTACCACACCGGTGTCGGATACGGAAAAAATACTAACAGCAATACAAAACTTTGAGAGAATTTCTAATTACAATCTAAATTTAAAAAAAAAAAACAAAATATTCCCTTTGAAGACACCTACACCTTTTTCAATGCTACCATTGATAGGACAAGTAAGGACAGAAGAAAGAATAAAATATTTGGGGATTGATTTCTCAACTGAAAATAGAGAATTCTTTATTAATCATATTAAGGCAACTGGAGACCAAATAACATTGGATTTGAAAAGATGGAGTAAATTGAAGCTACCGATGATGGCAAGAGCAGCGATAATAAAAATGAATGTTCTCCCTAGAATGCTTTATATTTTTAGAGCAGCACAACTCAAAATCACGAAAACATTCTTTAAGCAGTTTCAGATAGGATTGGGGAAATTTCTGTGGGAACCCAGAAAAACGAGAATATCTTATGAGAAACTGATGGCTCCTAAAACTAGGGGAGGGTTGGATTTACCGGATTTTGAGATGTATTATACAGTGATTCAGGCCAATAGGATTTTAAGGGTGTCTTACTTGGACAGTAATAATAGAAAATGGACACCCAAATGGGTGCTGCTAAATTCTAAACATATAAAAGGAACGGGAATTAATGTTAAAGCTTTACCATTTTTAAATAAACGAACACTGAGCAAATATGATTTAATGGAGCATATTAAGATATGGGCAATGGCAACTCAAACTCTGTTTGCCTCTTTGAACCTATTAAAATATATGATGATGTTTCAACCGTTTCATGGGAATCCTAACATGACTATTGGTAATCAATTGATAGATTTAAAGAAATTTCCATTTATTAAGGATTTAACTAAGTGACTTATACCCCTTCTTAGGAGTAGCGGTACAGGATATCTTAAAAGAGATGAATCTTCCCATTTCTTATTTAATTATAATGAGGCAGATAAAAGATCTCGCCATAAATTATTTTAATAGTTCCGAAATCAAAGAAGAGGAACTAGTTATTTCTCGCCATCTGTGGGAAGCATTGCAACAAGACAGAAAATACATATCTTCAGCGTATAAAATGATAAAAGAGAAAATATAATAATCATATTCTTTTATCGAAATACTGGAAAGAGAAATTGGTATCCCTAGACGATAGTAAGATAGTAGAGGCGTTTAACTTAACATTGAAATCCATATCACTTCAAAAACTGGTCTTTACTCAACTGATGATATTTAACAATGCGTATTATACCAATCTCACTCTTCATAAATTTGATTCAAAACATTCACCTAAATGTCCACAGTGTTTAGATCAGACAGCAGACCTGCTACACATGTTCTGGAGTTGCAATTGCATTTATAAATTGTGGAACTCATTAAAGTTACAGCTACAAAAAAATGGGTTACCAAAACTCAACAATCACCTGGGAATTTTTTATTCTACATATTCCACCAGAGAATTTAGACAAACCAAAAAGATAGTAATTATGAATATCAGTTTATTAATGAAATTATATATAGCCACAAATTGGTTGAACCCAGCACAGACATCGTGGCAAAAATTCAGGCGGTTAGCGATCAAGCATATTTTAGCGCATAAATTATTAATTAATAATAATAAGAAATGTATAAATAGTATAAAAATTTGGGAGCAAATCTTTAACATTATATTGGCTTAGGGGTTCCTATCCACTTTCTTTTAGGACATTCTGCAAGTGTACAAACACATTCTTAGATTAGATAGAAGATGTAGAAACAATACAGATTGTTGGCTTGAGTTGGTTTATAATTGTCTATAGTAGATGTTTTTATGTTTATTTTTTACATTTTCCTTTACTTGATTAATACGATATCTATTCTTAATGTATGATGTGGAAATTTGAAATGGAACTGAACATTGGAAACAATTTTGTACATAATGTAAATAGTGTGTGAATTGTATTATGGTTTTGAAAAACAATAAAAATGATTATTGAAAAAATTTTACCAGAAAGGCTCATCCAGACTCTGCTACACTTTGCTGTGAAGGAAAGGTTAGTTTGCTGTTATTTTTTGTATTTCTGTATTGCCTTTCTATATTTTGAATACTGTAGTTTGTTTTCTTTACCTTGTGTTTTGCTTGCATTCTGGTTTAACAGCATATTAAAACCTCAAAAGAGACCACAGCTCTCTCTGTTCTGAGTCAGGCAGAATACCACTGTCTTTCTAGTTGCCAGCCTCTTATGTTAATCTGACCATATATCTCATTTATTTCTACTTTCACTGGCTTATGTGAGTAATCACAAAACCATCACTTTTGAAATCCCACCCCTTCAATTATTTAAATTTATTGGCCATCCTACAGTATTTCATAGTACCAAAATACAAAAGTGACCACCCCTTTCAGTCCATCTTGCTGTTTTAAAAATAGTAACTCTCCACTAAACCTTAACTTTTTAAACAGGTAAAACTCAAGTTACCTACTTTCACATCTAATTTCTCTAGTGCACACTGCAAAGTGCATTCTTTTCAATCTTACCTTTAAGCATCCCTGTGACTAGCACTTTCTCTAATACCTGCTGGAAAGCACTAGGAAGCCTTAAACTCATACAAACACTGCACTCTCCTTGTTAATAAGGAGAAATTAATAGTAGGCACTAAACAGCCTATAATTGCAAAGTACCTTGCTAAGGAAACAGCTCCTATACTTTACAAAGAAAAAAAAGCCCCAAACCAGGCATGTCCAAGGGTCAGCTTCCAGTGATTTCTCCTGTCCACCTGGTGAATCTGGGCATACTGGGGCAATGCAGCAATTGCCTCATGTACACAGACAACCCTCTCCTCCTACCACCCAACACTACAACCTGTGAGAGATGCACTTATATAGCCAAAATGGAAGCAAAGCTCTCTCCACCCAAGATTGTGCTAAACAGTCAAGAGGAGAAGGTTAACACCCACACTACACCTCAAGCAACACATAGCCCTTCTAAACCCGCACCACCAACCCCCACATATAGCAACACTAAATCCACATATGCAGAGGCCCTTAACTGTAACCTGCCCAAGCAACAAAGACCTCTGAAGCTGAAACGCAAACAAACACCAATCACAACCAATGTGTCACATAGTTCACAACACCAGTGTGCCACCCAGCAACAGCCCCTAAGGCAAGACAATGTACCTAACACTTTAGTCATAGGTGACTCTATAGTCCGCACACTGATGTCCCTCTCACCAGGTTGAATAAGGAGAAAGTTACAGTCAGCTGCCTGTCGGGTGCCAGGATCCGCCACATAACGCATGCACTCAAGTCACTCCACAACAAGTACAAATATGACTCTGTCATTGTCCATGTTGGAGTGAATGACTTGAGACGAACCTCCCTGGAGTACATGAAAGAGACATGGAAGCCTCGGATCATGTGGCCCAGGCAGGTATGACCCTAGCCCTGAGTAGCATCCTGCCTTCGCCCAGAATGATACCACAATATAAGGATAAAATGATTGACTTCAACAATTGGCTAAGCTTATGGTGTCATTCAAAGGGGATCCAGTATCTGTCTGCCTGGGATGACATGATTGACAGACCACGATGCTTTGCCAGAGATGGTCTGCACCTGTCACCCCTGGGATTCAGGTTACTGGCTAAGGTTCTTGCCACCCCTATAGTGCCTTTTTTAGGTAAACTTCAAAGGACAAAACCACCACCATAACAGGTACAAGCATGCAAAATCTGAAGGTAATGCTACTCAATGCTAGAAGTCTAAACTCAAAATGCACTCTCTCGAGGCACTCCTAAAAATGGAGAACATCGATATCTGTGCAGTAACTGAGACCTGGTTCAAGGCTCCAGAGAGCACCCCTGCAATACCAGGCTACAACTCTTACCACACTTTTCGGCCACCAAACCAGGACCGAAACACTAAAGGTGGAGGAGTATCAATATTCACCAAAGATATTCACACCACCAGGCTAGTTGGCCAACACAATGTGCCTGAAATTCTCCAAGTGCAACTAACACTAGGTAAGACTGCAATCCAAATTGTAGCTTGCTACAGATCCCCCACCATACCCCAAGATTCTCACTACACCTTTCTAAACATACTGGAAAATATTAAGATCGAACCAAACACCCTAATACTGGATGATTTTAACTACCCTGCCATTAACTGGGAAAACTACTCATGTCCCAACACCTTTGCGCAACGGTTCTTGGAATTCATAAATTCCAACGCCCTGGATCAACTAATCCATAGTCGCACCAGGGGCTCCAATATCCTAGACCTGGTCATTACCAACATGGGAAATCAATGCTCCATACCTATGGTCACCCCCTCGTTAGTCACTTAGGAAACAAGCTTGGGATTTGCAGGAGGGATGTAGGTAAGGCCCATTGATGCCCATGTCTTTATCAGCAACAGCTGTGCATTTGTATGTGATTTGGTGTGACATTTTAAACCTTCGACCCCTGAGAGAGGTGTCAGAACAACATTAATACTTGTACGGCCAATTGTAATTGACAGTTTCAATGTCCAGCGGACATGTGTGCAACATGGGCAGCTATGTATGGGGCGTAATTTTTTTGTGGGTACAGAGTGCCCTTTTATTTTTTTTCAGGTGAGAGTGGTATGTCAGGTGAAAGAAGTCAGTATAGCTGGGGAGGTAGATTGGGTAGGTTAACAGACAAGACAAACAAAACGCATACAGGGGTGGTGTATGATACATGTGGGGGGTTACACAATTGACGGGGACGGAGGTTTGGATATCCAGAGCCCATGAGCCCACAGATGGCAACAGTGGAACTGATATCTGCACCCATAGGCAGTTGCCACTGTTCCTTCACTGCCCAGGATGGGGCTGTGCTGGGGCTGTGCAGGCGGGGCAACAGGCATGCCCGTGAGCTGTGCCACCCGGGCCTCAAGCTGGCATAGGGGCCCAAGTACAGAGTCCTGGATCTCCCTTCGCACCACAGACTGGACACCTTGGAGGGTGAGTGGACGATCTCCTCCGGCCATGCTTGCAGAGGGGGGACGAGCCCCATCCCCTGCAGCGCTTCCACCCGCAGGTGGCACAGGGCCACCAGATGAGGATCCGGCCTGGGCACTAGTGCCAGGTGCACTCACCAGATGAGGTGGGAGAGGTGGGTCCACTGGAACCCGCCTTCCCAAGCGTTCTATGTTTGGCATTATGTCATGTCAGTTTGGGTTAGTAGCATATCATACCATTCAAATTAGTTGTAACAGCATGCATTAGTATTCCCATTAAACAAACACCCAGATATTAACACCACTGAACAGCAAGCATAACACATGCATAATTTGAACAGCAATACACAGTCAAACAACATGCAGGGTTGATTAATGGCAACAGGCCATCAGGTTTGCAGGTATGAACAGGGCAGATGCATCAATGGACATGCATATATTTATAAACCAACAGGACAAATGTCCAGGGGTATTAATTGTGTTTGCACATACCATTTACACGTCGAGTATATTAGATGCAGTTATAGGTTGGGGTGGAGAAAAAAATATTAATACCTTCATAACAAATACATATGCTGTACATTTCTGATAGCTGCAGATATATACACAATTTTGTTATAACTATAGTTTCTTATATGATAACTACTTCAATTTGATGCTAGGACTGTTACTGATACATCACTATACATTTTATTATGGCTTTGCTCAGCTACATCATCCTGCTACATTTTGCTGACAGAGCAGGAGACAACTGTGGATGTTTAGTATGTCAGACAATCATTCATACTATCTGCAATTTGTAGACTGTGAGCACCATATATAGATTTCGGGTTACACATTCCAGATGCAGACACACTTTCATCAGGTTATGCTGTTCAGATTTTGCTTCTCACATGCATTTAGTTCTGTACTGACTGACTGCAGTATATTTATTCCAGAGTTATTACTACTTTATTTGTGGATACATGAACCTTTCTCACACTCTCTCACGTCTTGCTATTTTACATTTCAGGATGGTACTTCTAGGCTTTATTAACATGTTATACCTGTGGTTATTACAATCCTTTCCAGCAGCCTCACTTCTGTCATGTTTCAGTATTTCAACAGGGGGATATATCTCACATGTGCTTTACTCAGCTTCTGCAGATGTACTGTACTCTTCAGCCTACTGCAGGTTGTAAACTATTTTATTACAGGTGGGACATCTGTATTACAGACCATTTATTTCTGTCTATTTTATTTTCAGTTTTACTTACATACTGCAAAACACTTTTTTAATGAAGCAATACCTGCACACTTACACTTGTTACTTGCACATTCTATTACTTAGTGACTACACTGCACTCTTCTGCTAACTGCCATACTTTCATATTTCTTTACAGTTACTAGGTGAGGGTTACTGACCTGCCTGGTGGCGCAGCCACACCAGCCTATCGACATGGGCCTTGTGGTTCGCAGAGAGGACACCTGCAGCTGTAATACAAATGAAGTAATATTGGAATACACATCTCCATAATATCAGCTAGTTGAATTCCTTACATACATAATAAAATGTAACTTGCTCAGTAGTGGGGCGTTGGGCATTTGCCGGGCCTCCTGGATCTATTGGTTCAGTAGGTCCTGTTTGTGTCTCTTCAGGTCCGCATGGTGGTGATGAACCTGCTCACCAGTCCGAGGAATCCCAGTGGCACTGGTGAGATCATGAGCCAACCGGTCCCATGCCTCAGCCCTGTACGCTCACCACGAGACCTGGCCCTGCATGAGTTGGGCCTCATGATGATGGACTAGGAGCCAGACCATGTATCTGGACTCCTCAATGCCCCACAGCTGTGCTCGAAAGCAACTTCTCTCCCCTACTCCACTCATTCTGCCTGCAGGTCAGTTCTACAATTGTTTATGCTGTGTATTCCCCACCTATGGGGCTTATATATGCCGTTTTTCACGCACATTTCTATGATTGGCCATTTTGGAATTGTATCAACTTCACAGAAACTGCTTTATCATGCTCCACTTTCTATTAAATCCTATATATATGTTATTACTGCATTTCTAGGTACTGCTGTCATGGCTTAGTGGTTCAGTACCTTGACTCTAGTGCATGGTATGCTGGGTTCGAATCTGGACACTACTTTTTATTTTTTATGACTGTCTAGACAGGCTGAGGGGTGTGTCTGTGTAAAGGCAGTTTTGATACAGCTTGCTCAACGTTGCCCAGCGGTTAGCTTGCTGGTGCGATGCGCACCTCCGCGCAAACGGGGTGCGCTGGTTTAAACGTTATTTGGCTACTAGCATGCATATTACGCTCAGCACAGCTAGGGGCACACAGTTTCAGCGTGTTAAACCAGTGCTCAGCTACGGGCACACATTTTGCACCCGTTGAACCACTGCTCACCTACGGGCACTCTGACTCAACTTGTTTGACTACAGCTTAGCTATGGGTACATTTCAAATTTCTTTTCATCTTGCATTACTTCAAAATATATGGCCCATTTCATTCCATTTTACATAAAATCTAATTTTATATGTGTACATATATGTCAGGAACTTGTTTTGTGCTTATTTACAAAAAAAAAATTTGATGTTGGGGAGGCTCGAACCTTGCCTGCCTGCTCTTCAGACGAAGTCTCTACTGCTACACTATTGCTTCTTGGCTTACTTTGCATATTTAGTTCTTATATCCTTTTCCACTGACTGCTAACTGCAGCTGCGCTACGGGCACATCCGCGCAAACGAGCGCACTCACAAGCAAACATTTACACGGTTTAAAAAAATAATAAACTATTTTCATTTCTATATTTTATAATCATGGTCTGTGGGGGCATGTGTTGTGTTGTGTTTATTCACATTTCCATGGCCTCTCTCGTGGGTGTTTACTTTCAGACACTTTAACCTTCTAGGGGCGTGTCCGCTTGCAGGGCTCGGCCTACGGACACGCCCCCTACTGTCTTACACGGACCGTGTAAGCCTTAGGTGTGATTCAGCATGCCTCATGCATATGCATGACATGCTGACATCACACAGTTTAACTGTAGCCTCCGTGTAAGACTTATAACTCTTACACGGAGGCTTCGTGAATCCTGCCCAATAGCTTTAAACTATGTACCAACACAGAAATTGGTTCAGCAATACCCATATTTATGGGTACATGACAAAATGAAGTACTTCGGAATATGGATTAAAAAGGATTCTGTTATGGCAGCTAAGGATATGTGGGAAGAAACTAAACAAAAGATAATAAAACTGCATATTTGAACTGTTTCTTACTGAAATTGGTACACCTTGTTTGATGTAGCATAGACTAGATCCAGGCCTGCTGAATCTAGCTATGTTTGTATGCTTGTTGTTTGTTTGCTTGTTATTTCCCTGAAACGCTAATTCCACCTAAAATGC
Organism: Protopterus annectens; assembly: GCF_019279795.1. Taxonomy (NCBI): domain Eukaryota; kingdom Metazoa; phylum Chordata; order Ceratodontiformes; family Protopteridae; genus Protopterus; species Protopterus annectens. The sequence continues at coordinate 1,537,943,109 of NC_056743.1, read as the reverse complement.
GGCTTTTCAGTGCTTCTGTGGATCCCTAGTGATATCTGCATTGCTTCCTGTACTTATTTCCTTGTTTCACTTGAAAGAAAGTTACTGTTTGTCGTTTTTGCATTTAAGTTACCTGTAATAAATTGCATTTAAGTTACCTGGCACTTTCTCACTAAAGCAATTATATAAGTCAGCACTAAAAAATTAAAAGCACTACACCCTCACAAACTCCCCTTGAGTACCTTGTTCCCCATTGGCCCTTTTTTCAATTATAAAGGAATTCCCAATACTATTCTAGCATGTCCAAAGGTCAGTTGTCAATCTCCTCTCCGGTCCAGCTGGTGAATCTGGGAATCTTGAGGCAATGTTACAACTGCCTCATGTACACAGACAATCCTCTCCTCCTCCCAACAAATTCCAACACATGTGAGAGATGCAACCATATAGCCAAACTGGAGGCTAAGCTCTCTCAACTCAGTACTGATGTAACCAGTCAGGAGGAGAAGGAAACCACACTCACTACAATTCCAGTCTCACATAGACCTACCACGACAGCAAACCAAACACAAACACACAAAAACATACTCAGAGGCTCTAAATAAAAATCTGCCTAAGCAGCAGAGACCTCCAAAGCAAACACCCAAGCAACCGCTACCCCAAAACAAAACACGTGCAACACATAGCTCACAAAGCCAGTGTGCCGAACAGTCACAGCCCTTAAGGCTAAACAACACTCCTGATACACTTGTAATAGATGACTCTTTCGTCAGGCACACTGACGTCCCGCTCACCAGGCTGAACAAGAAGGTCATGGTGAGCTGCCTGTCAGGCGCTAGGATCTGCCACATAACACAAGCACTCAGGTCACTCCAAGGCAAGTACAAATATGACTCGGTCATTATCCATGCTGGTGTGAATGACCTGAGATGTACCTCCCTGGACAACATGAAAAGAGAAAGAGGAGCTCTCTGAGCATGTAGCCCAGGCCGGTATGACCCTGACCTTGAGTAGCATCTTACCCTCACCAAGAATGATACCACAATATGAAGACAAGATGATCAATTTCAACAATTGGCTTAAGTATTGGTGTCATTCAAAGGGAATCCAATGCCTGTCAGCCTGGGATGACATGCTCGACAAGCCACGATGATTCGCTATGGACGGCTTGCACCTGTCACTCCTGGGCTTTCGGATATTGGCAAAGGCTCTTGCTTCCCCCATAGTGCCTTTTTTAGGCAAGGCTCAAAAGACAAACCCACCTCCATAGGTATTACAAGGGATAAGAAACTAAGAGTAATGCTACTCATCGCCAGAAGTCTAAACCTCAAGATGCATGCACTCGAAACTCTCTTTAGCATGGAGAACATCGATATCTGTGCAGTAACAGAAACCTGGTTCAAAGCTCCCGAGAGCACCCCAGCACTACCAGGTTATACCTCATACCATGCTTTTCGGCCCCAAAACTTGGACCGAACCACAAAAAGAGGGGGAGTATCAATATTCGTCAAAGATACCCACACCACCAGGTTGGTGGCACAGCACGAAGCTATTGGGTGACTTCAACTACACAAACATAGACTGGGAGCATTACTCTAGCTCCAACACCCCAGCCCAAAGGTTCCTAGAATTTATAAACTCAAATGCTATGGAACAACTTGTTACTACTCCCACAAGAGGGGAAAACATACTGGACCTGATCATCACCAACATGGGGACTCTATGCTCCAGACTAGAAGTGTATCCCTCACTGGTAATATCAGACCATAAACTAATCTCACTGGATATTCACATCTTGAGCCCC
>NC_056743.1:1537883986-1537940829 GCF_019279795.1 Protopterus annectens | reverse complement strand
AAGTGTCTAAATCTCAAGATGCAGGCACTCGATGCACTCCTCAGTATGGAGAACATCAACGTCTGTGCAGTAACTGAAACCTGGTTCAAGGCTCCTGAGAGCACCCCAGTGCTACCAGGCTATACCTCGTATCATGCTTTTCGGCCCCAAAACCCGGACCGAACAACAACGGGAGAGGGAGTGTCCATATTCATCGAGGACACCCACACCTCCAGGTTAGTAGCAACACATGAAGCATCAGAGACCATACAGGTGCAACTAACCATAGGCAAAACTACTATACAACTGGTAACATGTTACAGACCACCCTCCCAATCTCAGGAAACCCACTCAGCCTTCCTGAAGACATTGGAGGATATGAATGTATCACAAAATACCATCATACTGGGAGACTTCAACTACCCTAACATAGATTGGGTACATTATTCTAGCCCTAACACCCTAGCCCAAAGGTTCCTGGAATTCATAAATTCAAATGCACTGGAACAACTAGTCACCTCTCCCACTAGGGGACATAATATACTAGACCTGATCATCACAAACATGGGGACAAAATGCTCCACACTGGAGGTATACCCTCACTAGTGAGATCTGACCACAAACTAATCACCCTGGATATACATATCCCACCTCCACCTCCAGCACAAAAGACCACAGTGAAAAACTTCTCAAAAGCAGACTTCACTCTTCTTAAGACTGAGATGGTATCCTTTAAGCCCACTGGGCCAGTGGATACCACATCCCACAATGCTGAATCCTTCACAAATGCCTTCTATGGACATCTCCAAGAATGCATGGATCATGCAATCCCAAAGAAATCCAAGTCCCTCTCCACCAAAGGCAAGCGTCCTATCTGTTGGACCTCAGCCATAAACAAATTGTATAACAAAAGAAGGAAGCTACTGCACGACAGAGCAAAATCCCATAAAGGGAAGACATCTCTGATCAACACTAGCAGAAAACTACGTTCTCTCATAAAAACATCCAAGGCCAACTTTGAGAGAAAAATCGCTAAGGACACTAAAGATAACCACAAAGCCTTCTTCAGCTATGTTAGAAACCTCCATGAAACCCTCAGATATGCTCAGAATTAGTTCACAACAACAAAAAATACACTGAACCCACAGATATTGCCAACATTCTGGCTGACAGGTTCAGTGCAAATTTCTCCCCTCCCTTACCCCCAAAAGAAGAAATACTTACCCCAGCTGAATGTAATCTCCCTGTCATCTCAGATGTCCAGGTGAGAGCCACCCTCAGCAAAACTAAAAACACAGCATCAATGGGACCTGACGGTATCCCAGGTTGCGTGCTATGTGAACTCCAAGAGGAGCTAAACCCGCACATAAAAATGCTATTTAACATTAGCCTTACTACAGGATATGTACCTGAACACTGGCGTACAGCAACAGTGGTCCCACTCCACAAAGGGTGTACCTCTACAGACTCTGGGAACTACCGCCCCATAAGCTTAACCAGCCTGGTCTGCAAAGCTATGGAAAGAATCATTATGGAACTCATAAACAGAGACATTAGGGACCTACAGACACTTGACCCCACCTAGTTCAGCTTTGTAAAGGGCAGATCCTGCCTTTTGAACCTGGTTGACTTTTTCGAAACAGTCACTAGAGCCATTGATGAGGGCAAAGCAGTCCATACAGCCTACCTGGACTTGGCTAAGGCCTTCGACACAATACCCCACTCAGGCATCATAGATAAGCTCAACAGCTTAAATGTAAACCGTTATGTCACTAGATGGGTTGCAAACTGGCTAAAGGACAGAACCCATAAAGTTAAAATCGCTGGAGCAATGTCAGACTCAAAGCCAGTCACAAGTGGTGTCCCACAGGGATCTGTCCTGGGACCCCTCTTGTTCGGCATTTATTTCTCAGATGTTAAAGCAAACATGGGAGGGTTGTGGCTGACAAAGTTCACAGATGACTGCAAATTAGGCGCCATAGTCGATACACCAGTGGACACATACATCCTACAAAAAGGCCTCACAGAAATGGACAACTGGTGCCGGAGTCATGGCCTTAAACTAAATGCCGAAAAATGTATAGTCATCCCCTTTGGGAAAAACAAAGTACCCACAAATTATCACATAGACAGCAACCCAGTGAGTACGGAAAAAGTAATCAGAGACCTAGGGACTCAAGTCGACAGCAACCTCTCATTTGACACCCACGTTGCCAAAGTGGTTAGAAAAACATTCTACCTTGCACACCTTATCATGAAGGGATTCACATCCAGATCCAAGGATGACATTGTACCCCTATACTCCTCCCTTATCAGACCCATGATTGAGTACAATGCCCCATTTGGTATGTACCTCACCCGGCATTTGCAACAGCTGGAGAAACCACAAAAGTACCTCACCAAGAGGATCAAGGGTCTCCACCATATGTCTTATTCTGCCAGACTAAAGAAACTCCAGCTCTATTCAGTAGCATACCGCCTGCTCAGAGGTGATCTCTGCCTGACGTACAAGGCCATGTTCAATCAGGAACTGATGGACATGCTCCACCTCAAAAAATCCAAATCCATCAGAACCATGAGAGCTAACGACTTAAACCTCGGCACAAGTATGAATAGGACATTCTGGAGGGATAGATTCATAACCCAGAGGCTTCCCATGCTCTGGAACAAGATCCCAGTTCATGTTAGGCAGAGCCCCTCACTGATTCTCTTCAAGAGAAATCTTGATGAGTGGATGGGAGATCGTAAGTTTACCCCAGGGGTCACATCTGTGTCACTACTAGACAGGGGCACAGTAAACTAATTCTGTTATATAAGGGGACCTTCACTGTGTCACTACTAGACAGAGGCACAGTATTCTAAATCTATTCTGTGCATTTTGTACCATTTTATGGGGTGGCGAAAGCCACATCATTATGGCTAGGCTTACAAATGCCCCAGGGCAGATAGCCTAGTACTAAACTATGAAACTAAGTATTCATGAAAAGGTGCAATAATGCAGCCAGTCTCATTCCATCGCCTTTTCAAATCACAATACAATACATAACTAAGGAAAAAGAATAATAACTACAAATAAATGGAAAAAAAATGAAACATAAACGTTAAAACCTGTCACATTATATATTACATTTTTATTTACTATTAACAGAACTCTCTTGCCTTTAAAAATGGTTTTCAGGGGATCTTGACATTACGTCCACTCTCTTTTTGTGCCTGCATCTTCATAAACCATTTTGCTTCTAACCTTTCCATAAAATTCCTAATATATGCTTTTCAGTTGTTCTCTTCAATTACGTCAACTACCATAAACTCAAATATACTGTTTCTAGCAGTATCCATAATATGTTTCGCTAATGCATTACTTGTTAGACAAATTCTGATGTTATATGCATGTTCTTTAATACAGCTTCTTAGAGACCTGTTAGTTTTACCCAAATAAAATGCATTGCATGCTAAGCAACTTGCTAAGTAAACCAAGTGACATGTTCTGCAATTAGCAGAAACATTAAACTTAAAAACTTGTTTACTATTGGGATGTACAAATTCTGATGTGGTGATTATACGGCTGTAATAATTACAAGAAAAAACACGGTGTAGTTCCTAAATTCAATTATATCCTATCAGATGTATAAATATTTCTCTGGGAATATAACATATTCTTAATAGATTTCTTATTTTTATACCAAAACTTGGGCTTCTCACCTATTATTTCCTTAGTATGAGAATCAGTAAGTAACACAGACCAATGTTTATTAATAATTTTGAGAATATCACTGCAATTACTACTATGATGGATGGACATACCAGTAAAACTCTTAGCTGTCCTGGCTGGCTGATTAATAGCATTAATAGGTATGCCCATATCAGAAAAATAAAGTCTAGCAGTGCTTTCTCTTAAGTGCTTGATCTCTTCTAATATATTTCCGACCTCAGAGCCACTATATCCTCTCTCTAAAAACTTTTCTTTCAAGACATCAAGTTCCTCATTAAAATTATAATCACTTTAAATTATAAATAAGAATATATTATATTCCCAGAGAAATATTTATACATCTGATAGGATATCATTGAATTTAGGAACTACACCATGTTTATTTTGTAATTATTGCAGCCATACAATCACCACATCAGAATTTGTACATCCCAATAGTAAACAAGTTTTTAAGTTTCATGTTTCCACTAATCATGGAACATGTCATATTGTTACGTTAGCAAATTGCTTAGTATACAATGCATTTTATTTGGATAAAACTAGCAGGCCTCTAAGAAGCCGTATTAAAGAACATTTATATAACATCAGAATTCGTCTAACAAGTAATGCATTAGCCAAACATATTATGGATACTTCTAGTAACCATATAGTTGGGTTTATGGCAGTTGATGTAATTCAAGAGAATGACCGAAAAAGGGGATATTAGGATGTTTATGGAAAGATTGGAAGCAAAATGGATTTTGAAGATGCAGGCACATAAAGGGAGTTGACTTAATGGCAGGATCCCCTTAAAAACATTTTTTAAGGCAAGAGGGTTGCTTTAATAGTAAATATAATTTTAATATATAATGTGAGAGGTTTTAACTTTTATGCTTCATTTTTTTCATTTATTTGTAGTTTTTTATTCTTTTTGCTTAGTTATTATTGTATTGTGATTTGAAAAGGTGATGGAATGAGATGGAATAAGTTATTGCAGCTTTTCATGAATACTTGTTTGTGATTGTTTCATTGCTTGATACATTGTTTAAATAGAGGAGTTTCAGTTAGTTGTTTGTATTGGTCTGAAGAAGCAGTAAGTGTATTGTGAAAGTGCTTTCTGTTTTAACATTATAATTAAAGGCTACTTTGAATTTTATGAGCTTTACAAACTTTTTATTGTTTAAATGCTGGACTGTGTGTTGAGTTCACTCTTTGCTTGCATGTTATTCATTATATTTTTGAGTGAACCATTAATTTCTGGGCTTGCTATACTTTTACTTGTTGGTTTTATTGTTCTGATCCCAGGTAAGCATGGCCAAAGATTTTACTGACAACCTGGAATTAGCTTACAACCCTTTGAACAATAATGGAACTAACGCTTTGGAACTTAAACAGCAGCAAATTTACTGAAATGTATTGCTACGAGCAACAAGCCATCACTGAATGTTATGTACGGAACTAATACACAATGTACTGATAGTGCTGACATTGATTTCAATATCTTACCATCTTCAGTGAACAAGTTGGAAAATGATTTATTAAAAATAAAAAAGTTACAAACTCAAAGTCAACATCTTGAAGCTTGTTTAATGTTTTGGGTTGTTCCTCGTGGATTAAGAATCCTTAGAATGCCAATGCATGGCAATCAACATCCATCCTTATTAGCTGAGTGGCAACAACTCAGTCTTGAAACCATTTATCAGTTATATTAACTTAGTCTTTGTTAAACTATTTTAAACCAGAGGAAGATAAGTTAAGGGAGAGCATCATTGAATAACAGAATAAATTATATGATGTTTTTCCTGGCTCTATAATTGATAAAAAGTTAACAGAGCTAGTTGATTTGGCCACTAGGTATGAGAGAAGTTTGTTACAACAGAAAAGAAAGAAACTTGAAAGGGATGTATGAGATTTTAAGTGTGGGCAGGTTTTTGCTTGGCCAAAGAACGGAGACCAAACTGTGGTTGCACTAGGAAATCCATTGAATGTTAATAAGCAATATCCTGCAAGTAATAACATCTAATAATAGAGCAGCCCCACATTCCCAACAACTGAGTGACCCTGAGACCTTGCATGTACTTCCTCTTGATGGAGAAGTACCCACCATTTCTTGTGTTAATACTATAGAAAACACTGTCATTAAGGGCTCTATGGTTGACAAATCTTTGCTATCCTTTGGTTGTGATGTTAGACAGAAAACTGGTTCAACAGCTGTATGCCCTAGTATGTCTAGTTTACAAGGGCAGGTTTTTCCCTCTTTTCCATTACCAATAAACCAAGAGGGCATGAGGACCCACAGTCATTCACGGAATAGAGGTCAAACCAAAAGGAAATTGCAAATGGGAATAGACAAAAATCGATCTTTGAAGAAAATGTGGCCACAACAGTACACTCATTGATTTGGAATATTTATTTTAGAATGTTATCCATTGATGAGATACCAGTATTAGAGAAAGGGCTGCCTTTTATCCCAGCTCAGAAAGCCATATTATCTGATACCATAATTGGTTTGAAAATATTTTTGCAAAATGTAAGATTAAAACTCATGTTTATGGGCTATGATAATAGTAATGACTGAAGCGTTTTCAAAAAACCTAATACATTTATACCACCCATTCAGCCTTTGTTAGATACATTTGGGAAATTATGTAATAACAATTTATACAATTATTTTGAGCATGTTCCACATAAGAAATTATTTAATAATTTAACTCTTGGTAAGAGGCATGCATTACATAATCTGGCTGATGATTAAATTATAGTGATCAGACCAGCAGATAAAGGAGGTCCGACAGTTATTATGAATAGGGAATTTTAATATGAATCTATGAAAACACTACTTAATGATATACAGACATATACTTAAGTTAATTATGATACTAGCAATATGATGAAAATTCGTATTTTGGGTATGTTGGATGACTGCATGGCTAACAAATTGATAACTACTGATTTATACAATTATTTGAGAGTTGATGAGCCCCTCATTCCAATTATACTGAGTCTTCCAAAGATACAAAGAGACCAAAATAGATCAGCTTCTAAACCTATTGTTTCTGGCAGGAACTGGTGCACCGAACCATTATCAGGTTTTGTAGAGAAATATTTATGGCCTGGTATTGACAAAAATGTTTACATTTTGTGAGACTAAACATTTTTTATGTGAAATGTTCCAGTTTCTTAAGGTCATTAGTGCTGATACACCTTACATGTTTGTGACTCTTGATGTTCAGTCTCTGTTCACTAAGATACCAAATCAGCAAAAGAGCATGAAATTAGGAATATTTAGTCAAATTTATATGATTATGACACAAAATGTATTTATGTTGTATTTATATTTAAGTAAGGTAATAGAAAAAAAATAAATATTTTTGTTTGAATTGACAAATGTTACTTTCTACAGAATGATGGAGTGGGTGTGGGCACTTCGACTGTCAATAGCTAGGCCAATGTAGTTATGGCATGCTGGGAAACTCAAGCTATTATAAACTGTGAACATTTTAATGACGATACTCTTTTTTATCGATGATTTTCACATCAGAATTTGTACATACCAATAGTAAACAAGTTTTAAGTTTAATGGTTCCGCTAATTGTGGAACATGTCAAGTGGTTTACTTAGCAAGTTGCTTACTATACAATGCATTTTATTTGGGTAAAACTAACAGGTCTCAAAGAAGCCATATTAAAGAACATTTATATAATATCAGAATTCATCTAACAAGGAATGCATTAGCCAAACATATTATGGATACTGCTAGTAACCATATATTTGGGTTTATGGTAGTTGACGTAATTCAAGAGAAAGATATAAAAGGGGATTGTAGGAATTTTACTGAAAGGTTGGAAGCAAAATGGATTATGAAGATGCCGGATCCCCTTAAAACCATTTTTAAAGGCAAGAGGGTTGAGTTAATAATAAATAATAATTTAATATATAATGTGAGAGGCTTTAACTTTTATGTTTCATTTTTTCATTTATTTGTAGTTATCATTCAATTTTCTTAGTTATGTATGTTATTGTAATTTGAATAGGCGATGGAACGAGATTGGATACTTTATTGTGCCTTTTCACAAATACTTATTTATGATTGGGTCATTGCTTTGTACATTGTTTAAATAGAAGAGTTTCAATTAATTGTTTGTATTGGTCTGAAGAAACAGTAAGTGCATTGTGAAAGTGCTTACCATTTTAACATTATAATTAAAGGTCGCTTTGAATTTTATGAGCTTTATGATCTTTTGTTGCCTAAACGCTGGACATGTGTTGAGTTCACTCTGTGTTTGCATTTTATTTGTTATATTTTTGAGTGAACCATTAATCTCTGGGCTTGCTGTACTTTTATTTGTTGGTCTTATAAATACTTTGTTGCTACACTAACTTTAATAAGATACTGACATATCTTTACTGACAAAAGTATATGTATGCAGTAAAATGTTGCCAAAACAGGTTGAAAAAAATCAGCTATCTCAATTTGTTAGCTTGGCAACTCATTATTAATAAACAGGAGGTTAAACTTTTTCCAGTAGTAGATTACTTTAATTAAATATACAAGTATAATAAAAAATGAAGTTTAATAATAGCTGATCCATTTTTTGCTTGCTTTTTATCCTTCTTGGTGGGATGTTCCACAGTGGTGCTGTGGGTAATGTTATTGTTTCTCGTCTCTTGGTTTTTCAGTTCTGCAGAGTCTACATGACCTGTCTAGGTCCATGTGGGTTTTTGTTGGGTGCTGTTGTTTTCTCCTACATTAAGAGTCAGGAAAGGGTAAGCTAGTGATTCTGCAAACTGCCTGTAAGCAGTACATGTGCCATGGGTGAGTGAGTGTATGCCTTACAACAGACTGGCACCACAAGTGCCAGGAAAGGCTCCAGTTCCCCCTTGACCTTATAATGGATAAAGCTGACAGAAGAGAAGGAATGAATGATCTACTGCTTGCCTTAAGCTGCACAGGAATGCATGTGTTAATTAAAACAGGCTGTACATTCTTTGGTTCCATTTCATCCCAACATTGCAGGAGTGCATATGTTAATTAAAACAGGCTATATAGTCCTTTGGTTCAGTTTCATCCCAACATGCTGGGAGGTTGGCATAATGGTTAAGGTATTTACCTTACAGACACAAGGTGCAGCATTTGATTCTCATGGCTTAAAATGGTCCACAAGGGCAGTTAGCTTAATACTAATCTATGAACCTATGAATATCGCAGGAGTGCATATGTTAATTGAAACAAGCTGTATGGTTCTTTGGTTCAAGTTCATCCCAACATCATTGAGAAAACAATGCGTCAAACTGATAAGATGGAGTGACTGACAAACAGGGTTTTCTCACCTATACTACTGATTTTGGATGGCACAGTGGTGCAGCAGTTGCCTTACAGCAAGAGGCTCTCCGGTTTGATTCTCAGCTGGGGTACCTTCTGTGCGGAGTCTGCATGTCCTCCCTGCATTTGTGTGGGTTTCCTTTGGGTGCTCCAGTTTCCTCTCTCTTTACAAAGCCATGCATCTGGAGTGTCTCTCCTCGGGCCTCTGCTAAAAATTGGCTTTGTTTCAAGTCAGACTTTCCTGGTAAATAAATAAATAAATACAAATTTTAATGTCAGTATTCTGTTTGAATTTATACCTAACACTTTATTTTTTACAATAAAGGTTAACGACTATGTTAATTGTTTTCCTCAATCCATCTGTCATGTTCTTTTGTTCATATTATGGCATGAAGGTGGTATTGCTGAGGTGTAGGCATGGGATCCATTCATGACACTGTTACAATCGGGGATAGATTACCTGGTGATCCAGCTAAGGAGGGAAAGGAAAGGAATAAGTGACAAAAAGGGCGACTTTACTTCTTCCATGGTAGAAGGGCAGTCAAACTATAATCATAGCAACTTTGAGTGAAGCCTGAAGAGCTCCTGCCACAGGAGTCCCATGCTGGGCTTAGAATATGTCATGTGACAGACCACACAAATGCAAACCACTTCTTCACTCCCTTTTATTTCAGTGCAATGGCACCACTATCACAATGGGAGGGAAAGACAAAAAGACATAATGAAAAAACTGTATCACTCCATTGAGGCTGCTTCAAAAGGATTCCATCAACAAATGTGTTTAATTGTGCAGACTTCATCACCTGAGAGCAATTCTAAGACACTTTTCAGTTACTCTTTCAAGAAACAAACACAAATAAATAAGTAACTAGATAAAATAAAACTGATGAAACTCTTGGCAAAGGCAGTGGTCACAAGGATGATAAGAAAACAAATTGTTGTGCATGTAACAGCTGCTGCCGTGCTGTGTTCAGACTTCCTGCTGTTGGCCACCAGATTTTTATGTCATATAAAGAGCAGAGCTATCACTTCAGAAACACGGTCTCCATTTCTACCTTGCTGGTTTGGTTATAATACTCAGAAAGTCACTTATGGCACATTTCCAGAAGAACAGGTGAAGTGAAGACCTCAGGTAAAACAGAGTCTAGGAGACTAACGGAATAAGAAAGCAGTATCCCGACAACAGAGTTAATATTTTTTTTTTCAGATGGAAATGGCATGTTTCACATTCCACAGATATGCAGCATGTAACTGAAATGGAAGAATCTGCCCAGCTATCCATTTCCTAAACTACTGGTCCTTGGTAAGGGTTTAGATAGTACAAAGCTGAATAATTTTCAGTGTATTCATGTTAGGCAGAGCATTTCACTGACTCTCTTCAAGAAGAATCTTGATGAGTGGATAGGGGATCGTAGGTTTGTCCCGGGGATTACTTCAGTGTCACTATTAGACAGAGGCACAGTAAACTAAACTTTAAAAAGGGCACAGTATACTCAAATCAAGGGGTGGCGTAAGCCAAACACAATCAGGCTAGGCTTATAAATGCCCCAGGGCAGATAGCCTAGTATGAACCTATGTACCTATGCACTTGCTATACATATTTTTAAGAATGGTTTGAAACATGTTTACTTTTACAGTAATAACTACCATCAACAGAAATAGAAGGGGTGTCGATCTAAACAATAAACTTGACCTTAGAGTATATGCATGGATTTTACAATTACAAGCTGACTGCCCCCCCTGGTATTAATCAGATGGCAACTCTTAAACCTGTTTTAAGGTCCAAAGAAATATGTTTAAAATTATATATGTCTTAACTTTAACTTTTTAAAGTGATTTTTTTTAAATTGTTTATTTTTATTATTAATTGCTTTTGTTATTTGATTAGCTGTGCTTAACAGAGAATTGTATTTAAATATGCTTTGACTGAATGTTTTTTATCTTGCACTCAGGAAGGCTTTTATATGAACCTGAAAGCTTTGCTTTTTTGCCTTATTAAACTTATGTAGTATGTTGCTGAGGTTATTTTATTCTGCATCAGAGTTATGGTACTAATCTTTGCTTAACTATGTCTTTTATTATTATATTATTTTGTTTGTAGACTAAAAAATTAAAATCACATCAAGATGCTGGACCGCATGTGAGCAGACTCTGAAATTATGTCTATCTATCTATCTATCTATCTATCTATCTATCTATCTATCTATCTATCTGTCTGTCTATCTATATCTGTATCTATATATCTATATATCTGTCTCTCTCTCTGCATATATATATATATATATATATATATATATATATATATATATATATATATATATATATATATATATGACTCTAGGACTAATAATGCTTCAATGACAGTACCACATTTAGCAGGTCGAGATAGACCATACATTACCACGGTGAAGATGATGACATCTGCAACGGCTCCACATACAGAGGAAATGGTGGAGCTAGTGAGCACTGAAAGCACTGAGGGGCTCTCTAAGTGTCCAAGGGTGAATGAACCGGGAATGATGGATGTTAGAAGGAAAGGCAACAAGGAGGCAGTGATTGCACATACAATGGCTGTGGCACATTGTTCTATGGATGATAACAGCCTCTGTCCTTTTCCACTGCCAATCCGGCAGTTAGAGAGATAGCCATGGTCCCCACAGAATCGGATGAAGAAGCAGAAGGCATCGGAGGAGAGGCACAAATTTCAGAAAAACTTACTTTGCCCGATACAAAAGACTTAGTTCTAAATTTATCCAGGTATGTGCTGTCTGACAATGAGAGATCCCTGTTGAGCAAGGATCTCTCGTTTATACCATCAAGAAATATGGACTTAATGGATGTTATTTTGGACATATAGATGTTCACAAGAAATGTTGTTTTGAAAATGATGTTTGGTCAGAATGTTAGTGATGATTATAACATTTTTAGAAAACAGTCTACTTTTATACTGCAAATGCATCCGCTTTTGGATGCATTTGAAAAGACCTGTGAATATGATTTGATGCAGCTGTCCCTGTCACAAGTTAGACCTGATTTTTTTTTAATTTAACTAGAGGCAAATTTCAAGCACTGAAAGATTTACAAGAGAATAATGAAATTATAATCAGACAAGCAGATAAAGGTGGAGACGTGGTAGTGCTATATAGTGATTTTTATATACGCAAAATGCGACTGTTATTAACAGATGGTGAGACATACAAAATGCTAGACATGATATTATTAGATAAAAATATTAAAAATGTGCATAGTGAATTGTATGACCTACTGCTATGTGGAATGATACATGTTGCTCTTTATAAATATTTTTTGGTGGAGAAACCAGTTGTTCCGATCTTTAGGGGGTTGCCTAAAGTTCATAAAAGTTTGATGGACCCAAAGATGAGACCTATTGTCTCGGGAAGGGGGTGGCTCACCGAACCCCTCTCCATCTATTTAGAAAAGCAGTTTAGACCCATAGTGGGTGATATGGGATCAGTTGTTAAAGACGTGCAGCAGTTTTTGGAGTTATGCCAACTGTTTTCTGATGGTGACATTGATAATAATTTATTGGTAACACTGGATGTCGTCTCTCTTTTTACGTCCATACCAAACACCACGGGTATGGACTATGTCAGGCTATTACTGATAGAAAAAGGTGTCTCTAGGGACTTAGTTATGAGGTATATGTTGCTCTTAGACATTGTTTTGAGCAACAATATATTTATGTATGATGAGGAGTACTACCTACAAACAAAAGGGGTGGTCATGGGCACCCCGTGTGTGAACTCATATGCCAATTTGGTGTTGGCATATTGGGAGAGCACCTACGTGATAGGAGGTACAGGATTCAGTGATTGTATTAAATATTACAGGCGGTTTGTGGATGATATATTCCTTGTATGGAAAGGAACTAGACAACTGGAAGATTTTGTACTATACATACATGGGCCGACTGTTTTTCTGTCCTCTGAATGTAATAATTCTTACACAGAACTACAGATGTACAGTTGACTAAGAAGGAGGATGGTATACACACAAACATGTTTAGAAAATTGTGTTGGAAGAAGAGTCTGTTACATCGTAATAGCACGCATCCTGCGTATGTCTATCCTAATATAATGCAAGGCCAAGCCCTGAGTATCAAGGCTAACTAGTCATGATGTAGCCTATTAAAACACACATAAGATGTTAGTGGATAATTTTAAACATCGGGGCTATAATGTAAATGAGACAGACAAGGTAATGAATGGAAATTAGATACAGAGAAGGAGGAAAGGGGGACCATTTTTTGGTAGGAATCATCCTATAGTGATGGAAATGAGAAAGATGTGTTTGGGAGGTAACAGTACGACTGGAGTGATAATCCCTTTTACTAATAAAAATGTTGAGAGAAATAATAGATAGGAAATGGAGACTGTTAAGTGTAGATGAGAAAATGTCAACAATAGTGGGAACAAGACCGAGGTATACATATAGGAATACTAGGTCTCTAAAGAGATTGCTATGCTATGAGGATGGCAGAATTTTGAATGAAATACAGTCTGCTAGACAGGGGACGTTTGCCTGCTGAAGTTGCAATCAATGCTCATATATGGCAGGTAATAATAAGTTTGTCCATCCAGATACTGGGCAAGAATATATTTTTAATCATTATGCTGATTGCAGAGCAAGGGACTTGGTATACCCGGCACAGTGCCAGGTATGTAAATCTTTTTATGTAGGCAAGACAAACAGAACCCTCAGAGAGAGAGTGAGGGAACACATATACACCCATTAACAAAGAGGATGAAAAAAAATACGCTGGCTAGACATGTGTTGACCCATGGCATGACACAAGTTTAGGTTTAGAGCTTTGGAGTTAATTAAAAAGACTGGTAGGATAGGTAATATTAAAAATCATACTGAGGGGCAAGAAAACAAGTGGATTATACACCTACAAGCCCACAGGATGAGTGATTTAAATGATAAAATAAAACCATTCTTAGCAGCTAGGTCATATGCACATTAGGTATTTGAACTGTTTTTATTAAATGTACTTCTTTATATAGATGTTTTTAACTTGAAATATAGTTAGTTTATAACGTTTTTATAGCAAATATATATAGATATATATTTTTTATATAAAATGCAAATAAATTATGTAGATTTTAAGACAGTTTTTGTGATTATGTATTCTTGCTTCTGGATACAGTATTCTTTGGACAGACAAAGTGCAAAAGGGGAGGTGGTATAGTCATACTCTTTAAAAATACATGTTCTTTAGAAACTGTAGGACATAATGCCCCTAACTTTGACAATGCTGAAATGATTTATACAAAACTAAAGAGTAACTCTAAAAAAACATGTAAATATAATAAAAGCTTATATACCACCTGTGAATAACTTCCCCGATGTAGAAAATATTATGCACTGGTCCTCAAAAGTAATGCCCCAGGAAACATTAATCATAAGTGATTTTAACATAGACTGGTTAACCTGTAATTCTCAAAACCCCACTAATCACATTAACCACCATGGTTTCATCCAAATTATTCAAGCAACCACTAGAACTGATAAGTCAACTAATAGGCACTCCATCCTCGACTGGATACTAACAAATACATTAGCTCTCTCCTTTCACTCTGGCTGTCTTCCAGATAGTGTCAGTGACCATCTCCCAACCTTTCTATTCACTCATCGCATTAACCCGACAAAACACCCTTTCTGACATCTAATAAGGAACAAAAGAAATTTTAACCCCCAAGACTTCATATCTACCCTCAAACTTTGCAACTGGTCACTACTTAAGCACCTTCCCCCTAGTAGAGGCTGTAAAATATTTTAACTCAGCCATCATAAATATCGTGAACATACAAGTCGCTCCCAGAACTATAAGAATAAAAGCTAACTTTGCCCAGTGGCTAAGCAAGGAAACCAGAGCACTACTAAAATCATGAGACAAGGCCTGGGAATAATACCGCAATGCTAAAACCGAAACTTCTATACAGGCATACTGTGAGCTTAGAAATAAGGCAAAGAGATTTATTAAACAAGACAAGATTAACTGCTATCATAACATCCAAACCAAACACCAAAACAACCCAGAAAAGTTTTGGTCAGCTATTGACAACATACTTCTACCAGGCAACGCTAGCACACCATCCCCATATCCTACTAATAATACAGATAGCATGGCCAACCAATTCAATAAATACTTCACTGAAACTATTGTAGCTCTTTAATATCTACAGCCCTACTCCTACTAACAATACAGATAGCATGGCCAACCAATTCAATAAATACTTCACTGAAACTATTGTAGCTCTCTCTAATATCTACAGCCCCACTCCTACTAATAATACAGATGGCATGGCCAACCAATTCAATAAATACTTCACTGAAACTATTGTAGCTCTCTCTAATATCTACAGCCCCACTCCTACTAACAATACAGATAACATGGCCAACCAATTCAATAAATACTTCACTGAAACTATTGTAGCTCTCTCTAATATCTGCAGCCCCACTCCTACTAATAATACAGATAGCATGGCCAACCAATTCAATAAATACTTCACTGAAACTATTGTAGCTCTCTTTAATATCTACAGCCCCACTCCTACTAATAATACAGATAGCATGGACAACCAATTCAATAAATACTTAACTGAAACTATTGCAGCTGTCTCTAATATCTACAGCCCCACTCCTACTAATAATACAGATAGCATGGCCAACCAATTCAATAAATACTTCACTGAAACTATTGTAGCTCTCTCTAATATTGTGGCTGACAAAGTTCGCAGACGACTGCAAACTAGGCGCCATAGTCGACACACCAGCTGACACATGCATCCTCCAGAAGGGCCTCACAGAAACAGACTGGTGCCAGAGTCATGGCCTTAAACTAAATGCCAAAAAATGTATAGTCATCCCCTTTGGAAAAAACAAAGTACCCACAAATTACCACATAGGTGGTAATCCATTAAGTACGGAAAAAGTAATCAGAGATCTGGGGACCCAAGTTGACAGTGACCTCTCATTTGACACCCACGTCGCCAAAGTGGTTAGAAAGACCTTCTACCTTGCCCACCTTATCATGAAGGGATTCACATCCAGATCAAAGGATGTCATTGTACCCTTATATTCCTCCCTTATCAGGCCTATGATTGAGTACAATGCCCCATTTGGTATGTACCTCACCAGGCACCTGCAGCAGCTGGAGAGACCCCAAAAGTATCTTACCAAGAGGATCAAGGGTCTCCAGCATATGTCATATGCTGCCAGACTGAAAAAGCTCCAGCTCTATTCAGTAGCACACCACCTGCTCAGAGGTGATCTGTGCCTTACGTACAAGACCATGTCCAATTCAGAACTAATGGACATGCTCCACCTCAAAAAATCCAAATCCATCAGAGTCATGAGAGCTAAAGATCTAAACCTCAGCACAAATATGAATAGGACATGCTGGAGGGACAGATTCATAACCCAGAGGCTTCCTGCACAATGGAACAGGATACCTGTCCATGTTAGGCAGAGCCCCTCACTGACTCAATCCAAGAGAAATCTGGACGAATGGATGGGTGATCGTAGGTTTACCCAGGGGGTCATCTCTGTGTCATTGCTAGATAGAGGCACAGTAACCTAAATTTAATTTAAATTGTACACTTTTGTATCATTACATGGGGTGGCGAAAGCCACATACACTTTGGCTAGGCTTATAAATGCCCTAGGGCAGATAGCCTAGTACTATACTATGAAACTACTATACTATGAAACTAAATATCCACAGCCCCACTCCTACTAACAGTACAGATAGCATGGCAAATCAATTCGATAAATACTTCACTAAAACTATTGTAGCTGTCTCTAATATCTACAGCCCCACTCCTACTAACAATACAGATAGCATGGCCAACCAATTCAATAAATACTTCACTGAAACTATTGTAGCTCTCTCTATCTACAGCCCGACTCCTACTAACAATACAGATAGCATGGCCAACCAATTCAATAAATACGTCACTGAAACTATTGTAGCTCTCTCTAATATCTACAGCCCCACTCCAACTAACAATACAGATAGCATGGCCAACCAATTCAATAAAAACTTCACTGAAACTAGTGTAGCTCTCTCTAATATCTACAGCCCCACCCCTACTAACAATACAGATAGCATGGCCAACCAGTTCAATAAATATGTCACTGAAACTATTGTAGCTCTCTCTAATATCTACAGCACCACTCCTACTAACAATACAGATAGCATGGCCAACCAATTCAATAAATACTTCACTGAAACTATTGTAGCTCTAATACCTACAGCCCCACTCCTACTAACAATACAGATAGCATGGCCAACCAATTCAATAAATACTTTACTGAAACTATTGTAGCTGTCTCTAATATCTACAGCCCCACTCCTACTAACAATACAGATAGCATGGCCAACCAATTCAATAAATACATCACTGAAACTATTGTAGCTCTCTCTAATATCTACAGCCCCACTCCTACTAACAATACAGATAGCATGGCCAACCAATTCAATAAATACTTCACTGAAACTATTGTAGCTCTCTCTAATATCTACAGCCCCACTCCTACTAATAATGCAGATAGCATGGCCAACCAATTCAATAAATACTTCACTGAAACTATTGTAGCTCTCTCTAATATCTACAGCCCCACCCCTATTAACAATACAGATAGCATGGCCAACCATATCAATAAATACGTCACTGAAAGTATTGTAGCTCTCTCTAATATCTACAGCACCACTCCTACTAACAATACAGATAGCATGGCCAACCAATTCAATAAATACTTCACTGAAACTATTTTAGCTCTCTCTAATATCTACAGCCCCATCTCCTACTAATAATACAGATAGCATAGCCAACCAATTCAATAAATACTTCACTGAAACTATTGTAGCTCTCTAATATCTACAGCCCCATCTCCTACTAACAATACAGATATAGCATGGCTAACCAATTCAATAAATACTTCACTGAAACTATTGTAGCTCTCTAATATCTACAGCCCCACTCCTACTAATAATACAGATAGCATGGCCAACCAATTCAATAAATACGTCACTGAAACTATTGTAGCTCTCTCTAATATCTACAGCCCCACTCCTACTAACAATACAGATAGCATGGCGAACCAATTCAATAAATACTTCACTGAAACTATTGTAGCTCTCTAATATCTACAGCCCCACTCCTAGTAACAATACAGATAACATGGCCAATCAATTCAATAAATACTTCACTGAAACTATTATAGCTCTCTCTAATATCTACAGCCCCACTCCTACTAATAATACAGATAGCATAGCCAACCAATTCAATAAATACTTCACTGAAACTATTGTAGCTCTCTAATATCTACAGCCCCACTCCTACTAATAATACAGATAGCATGGCCAAACAATTCAATAAATACTTCACTGAAACTATTGTAGCTCTCTCTAATATCTACAGCCCCACTCCTACTAACAATACAGATAGCATGGCCAACCAATTCAATAAATATGTCACTGAAACTATTGTAGCTCTCTCTAATATCTACAGCCCCACTCCTACTAACAATACAGATACTATGGCCAACCAATTCAATAAATAATTCACTGAAACTATTGTAGCTGTCTCTAATATCTACAGCCCCACTCCTACTAATAATACAGATAGCATGGCCAACCAATTCAATAAATACTTCACTGAAACTATTGTAGCTCTCTAATATCTACAGCCCCACTCCTACTAATAATACAGATAGCATGGCCAACCAATTCAATAAATACTTCACTGAAACTATTGTAGCTCTCTCTAATATCTACAGCCCCACTCCTACTAACAATACAGATAGCATGGCCAACCAATTCAAAAAATACTTCACTGAAACTATTGTAGCTGTCCCTAATATCTACAGCCCCACTCCTACTAATAATACAGACAGCACGGCCATCCAATTCAATAAATACTTCACTGAAACTATTGTAGCTCTCTAATATCTATAGCCCCACTCCTACTAATAATACAGATAGCATGGCCAACCAATTCAATAAATACTTCACTGAAATTATTGTAGCTCTCTCTAATACCTACAGCCCCACTCCTACTAACAATACAGATAGCAAGGCCAACCAATTCAATAAATACTTCACTGAAACTATTGTAGCTCTCTCTAATATCTACAGCCCCACTCCTACTAATAATACAGATAGCATAGCCAACCAATTCAATAAATACTTCACTGAAACTATTGTAGCTCTCTCTAATATCTACAGCCCCACTCCTACTAACAATACAGATAGCATGGCCAACCAATTCAATAAATACTTCACTGAAACTATTGTAGCTCTCTCTCTTATATCTACAGCCCCACTCCTACTAATAATACAGATGGCACGGCCAACCAATTCAATAAATACTTCACTGAAACTATTGTAGCTCTCTAATATCTACAGCCCCACTCCTACTAGCAATACAGATAGCATGGCCAACCAATTCAGTAAATACTTCACTGAAACTATTGTAGCTGTCTCTAATATCTACAGCCCCATCTCCTACTAACAATACAGATATAGCATGGCTAACCAATTCAATAAATACTTCACTGAAACTATTGTAGCTCTCTAATATCTACAGCCCCACTCCTACTAATAATACAGATAGCATGGCCAACCAGTTCAATAAATACTTCACTGAAACTCTTGTAGCTGTCTCTGATATCCACAGCCCACTCCTACTAACAATACAGATAACATGGCCAACCAATTCAATAAATACTTCACTGAAACTATTGTAGCTCTCTCTAATATCTACAGCACCACTCCTACTAACAATACAGATAGCATGGCCAACCAATTCAATAAATACTTCACTGAAGCTACTGTAGCTCTCTCTGATATCTACAGCCCCACTCCTACTAATAATATAGACAGCATGGCCAACCAATTCAATAAATACTTCACTGAAACTACTGTAGCTCTCTCTAATATCTACAGCCCCATCTCCTACTAATAATACAGATATCATAGCCAACCAATTCAATAAATACTTCACTGAAACTATTGTAGCTGTCTCTAATATCTACAGCCCCACTCCTACTAACAATACAGATAGCATGGTCAACCAATTCAATAAATACTTCACTGAAACTATTGTAGCTCTCTTTAATATCTACAGCCCCACTCCTACTAACAATACAGATAGCATGGTCAACCAATTCAATAAATACTTCACTGAAACTATTGTAGCTCTCTTTAATATCTACAGCCCCACTCCGAGTAACAATACAGATATAGCATGGCCAACCAATTCAATAAATACTTCACTGAAACTATTGTAGCTCTCTCTAATATCTACAGCCCCACTCCTACTCCTGCCCTTCCTGCATTATATAATAACAATAACATGTTTTCCTTACAACCTGTCTCAACTGACATGATTAAAAACTGCTCAAAAAACTAAAACCCACTACCCTTGCAGCTGACACCCTACCAGCATGATATCTAAGAGTCACTGCTGATGCAATTGCTTATCCCGTATCCATCCTTTTTAACAGATACTTCTCCAAACACCAAGTCCCTGCTATGTGGAAAATTTCCCATATTATTCCATTACACAAAGGAGGAGATTCGACAGAACAGAGCAATTAATGGTCAATCACTATCCTATCACCCTTGTCTAAGATTCCCGAGAGATGTTTACACACACACAAATCATGGACTACTTATTTATTTATTTCATTTCTTAACTGGGTAGTGTCCAACTGGGCCAGGAGCCCGTTCTCAGCAGAGACCCGGGGAGAAAAGCTCCAATAGATAGAACAATAAAACAATTAAGAAGTTAAGTACAATGCATATTATTACAGGTGATACAGGCATAGATAAGAAGCTAGTATACAACTACATTACAATACGGTTAGAGTTCGGATTTGTACATTTAAAGTACATGAATTTAGTTGACAGAATGACAGCATCTGGCTTCGCAGAAGTAATAGAAATTACAACAAACAGTTACTGCTAGTTGAGAATACAGTGTTTGCAAGAGAGAAGAAATGTTACTAAACAGATAGTTCTCCTATATTATTATTATTATTATTATTATTATTATTATTATTATTATTATTATTGGTTGTCCAGTTGAGAGGCAAGGTATGAAAGAAGCTTGCAGTAAGTTGAGTAGGTGAGAAGTAGTAGGTTTAGGAGGATTTAAGACTGAGTAATATTTTGGGAGGGAGGAAGGGTAAGGGGTGAATAATTAGCCTGGATTGTTGCAGGAACAGAGTCAATGATTTGCTAAGTATTCTTTTAGTAGTTTTTTGAATTCCTGGCAGTTTGGGTTTTTTGAGATGGGCTGAGGAAGTATGTTCTACAGTTTGGTCATCTTGTGTTGGTATAGGGAGTCCCCATGAAGGTACTTGCTTAATAACAAACTTCTATCAGATACTCATCATGGATTTCGTCCCTTTCACAGTACTACCTCTGCTCTAATGGCTTTCACTAATCCAGTTAACCTTCATAGGAAAAATGGCAAATATGTATCTCTGGCTTTCTCTACCTTTCAAAAGCCTTTGATATGGTCTCACATAATAAACTGATTAACATATTGATGACTGGATAGGAGATAGGAAATTCACCCCGGGGATCATGTCAGTCGCCCTGCTAGACAGATGTCCAAGGAAGTAAATAGTGTGGGAAGAAATAGTCAGGGAATTATTATGGCTAGGCTTGTATAGGCCCTAGAGGCGATAGCCCAGTACCAACCTATGAACCTATAAACATATTATCTGATCTGAATCTAAGCCAGAATACTCTTGCATGGTTCCAAGACTACCTAACTAACTGCCAAAAAGATGTTCTTTAGTAACAAAACCTCTCTCCCCTTCTACCTGTAACCATAGGGGTTCCTCAAGGATGCATCCTGGGTTCTCTACTTTTAACACTATTTACCAACAATCTCCACACTTCAACACCGAGTGCTTCTGTTGTTCAGTATGCAGATGACTGCACACTAATATGCACCTCTCCGTCTTTACAACAACTACAATTAATAACACAAGACTCTTTCTGAAAAGGGGAGGTGTGGCTAACTAACTCACAATCAATTCTAACCCCCAACAAAACAAAATGCATGCTTTTCCAACCTACAAGACCAGCTTTGCCTCTCCTGTCATTCAATATCCTGTCCAGGGATAGCACCATCATTGCACCCATAACCTACACTAAGCTTTTGGGAGTAATAATTGGTAGCAGCATGAGATTTGATATCTGTATTACACAGACCATAAAGAAAGTGCGCACAAACTTGGTGCTCTATGCAGAAATAAACAGTATTTTACTAATTACACAAAATCAACTAGTGCACAAAAAACATCTTATGTCAACTCTCCTCTATGCCTCACCAAATTACCACCATAACAGCTACAAACAAATGCAATTTGAGGGTCATGCTGCTCAACGCTAGAAGTCTAAATCTCAAAATGCACTCACTTGACGTACTCCTTAAAATGGAGAACATCGACATTTGTGCTGTAACAGAGACCAGGTTCAAGGCAGCAGAAAGAACCCTTGCACTACCAGGCTACAACTTATAGGTTCATAGGTAGGTACTAGGCTATTGGCCCAAGGGCCTAAGTAAGCCTAGCCAACAAGGTTCCCTGGCTTACTCCAACCAAGAAAGTTAATTTCCTGTGCCCCTGTCGAGCAGAGCTGTAGAAGTGATCCCTAGGGTGTATTTCCTATAGGTTCATAGGTAGGTACTAGGCTATCGGCCCAAGGGCCTAACTAAGCCTAGCCACATTCCACACCTTTTGGCCCCAGAACTTGGACCGAAGCTCCAAAGGCGGTGGTGTTTCCATATTCATAAAGAATGTGCACACCTCCAAACTGGTAGCCCGACATAGATACTTTAAGTGCAGCTAACATTGGCTAAGACAGCGATTCAGGTCGGAGCCTGCTATAGATCCCCAACCATGTCCCAAGATTCACACTCCACATTCCTAAGCACCCTGGAGAATATTAGGGTCTGACCTAACACTCTCATAATGGGGAACTTCAACTACCCCTCCATTAACTGGGAAAACTACTCATGTACCAATTCACTTACCCAACACTTTCTGGAATTCATTAATTCCAATGCCCTGGACCAGTTCAATCTTACACCCACCAGAGGTAGCAACATCCTTGACCTGGTCATTACTAACACGGGCGACCGTTGCTCTACATCAATAGCCAACTCCTCCCTGGTTAGATCTGATCACAAGCTAATCACCTTGGAAATCTACATCCCTCCAACCCCCCCCAACAAAGGTAACCACCATGAAAAACTTCTCCAAAGCTAACTTTGGGCTCCTAAAAACAGAGGTGGTTAACTTCACGGCACCCATGCAAATGGAGAATAGTTGCATGACCGCCAAATCATACACCAATGCACTGTACGAATACGTACACAAATGCATGGATCTTGCCTACCCAATAGAACTAAGATGCTCTCCTCAAAAAAAAGGAAGCCAATCTGGTGGTCCCTTGCCATAAACAAACTCTACAACAGAAGGAGGAAACCAATGCGGAATAAGGTGAAGTCCCAAGACTGGAAAAACTCCCTTATCAGCCTCAACAAAAGGTTGGGATCCCTCATAAAATCCTCTAAAGCTAGCTATGAAAACAGAATTGCAGTAGATAGTGAAGACAAACACAAGGTCTTCTATAGTTATGTAAAGAATCTCCATGGCAATACCCAGATTTGCTCTGAGCTACTGCATAATGGTGCCTCCTATACCGATACAACAGATATTGCAAATATACTGGCGGACAGATTCAGTGCTAACTTTACCCCTCTCCCCACTCCAAAGGACCAATCACAATATCAGTAGATTGCCAAGCACCCAGTATTACTGATACACAGGTTAAAACAGCACTGTCCAAGGCCAATAATACAGCTTCTATGGGACATGACAGTATCCCTGGCTGTGTTCTACATGAACTACAGAGTGAACTGGCACCTCACCTGTGTGCCCTGTTCAATCACAGCCTCATCTCAGGCTTTGTCCCTACGAAATGGTGCACTACTACAGTCATCCCTCTCCACAAAGGAGGAGCAACTACAGACCCCGGGAACTATCACCCCATTAGTCTGGCAAGTCTGATATGCAAAGCTATGGAATGCATCATCATGGACATAATAAGCAAGGATACAGGGAATCTCCAAACTCTGGATCCTACACAGTTTGGTTTTGTGAAGGGTAGATCATGCCTGCTCAACTTCGTCGACTTCTTTGAGTCAGTCACCAGAGCTGTGGATGAAGGTGAGGTGGTTCATACAGCCTACCTTGATCTGGCCAAGGCCTTTGATACCATTCCCCACTCAGGAATCATAGAAAAACTTACTAAGCTAGGCATCAACCCCTATATCACTAGGTGGGTTGCAAACTGCCTCACAGATAGAAGCCAAAGTGTGAAAGTAGCTGACTCCAAGTCAGACTGCCCACCAGTCACAGAGTTCGGTCCTGGGTCCTCTCCTGTTTGGTATCCACTTCTCTGAAGTCCAGGCCAACACGGGGGGACTTTGGCTGACAAAGTTTGCAGATGATTGCAAGTTGGGAGCTATTATTAACTCCCCAAGTGATGCTGACATCCTACAGAAAGGCCTCAATGAGACCAGCAACTGGTGTCAGAACCATGGCCTTAAGCTCAATGCCAAAAAATGTGTCTTCATCCCCTTTGGGAAAAACCCAGTTCCCTTGAATTACCACATTGATGGTAGTCCGCTGAACACAGAAGGCGTTATAAGAGATCTGGGAACACAGGTTGACAGCAACCTCTCTTTTGACCATAATGTTGCCACTGTGGTCAAAAAGTCCTTCTATGTGGCACATCTCATTACTAAGAGTTTTGCATCCAGGAAGAAAGAGGTCATTGTCTCCCTCTACTCTTCCCTCATTAGACCAATCATTGAGTACAATGCCCCATTTGGCATGTACCTCACTAGACACCTGCAACAACTGGAGAGGCCGCAAAAGTACTTCACAAAGAGGATCCTAGGCCTTAAACACTTGTCCTATATGGACAGACTCAAAAAACTCCCAACTATTCTCTGTCTCATATCACCAACTTAGAGGCAATCTCTGCTTGAATAACAAAGCCATGTCTGACCCAGCTCTGTTAGAAATGCTACATCCAAAGAAATCCCAATCCCTCCGCACCACATGCTCCAGAGACCTCAACCTCATTACCACAATCAACAGAACATGCTGGAGGGACAGGTTCATAACCCAGAGACTGCCCATGCTATGGAATAGACTTCCCGACAGGAAGTTCCCTTACATGTCAAGCAGAGCACCTCAGTGGCCCTCTTCAAGACAAATCTTGATGAGTGGATGGGAAATCGAAAATTCACGCCGGGGATCACTCCAGTGGCTCTACTCGACAGAGGCACTAGGAACTAAGGTTGGGTGGCACGATGCCAGGGTAATCCTATGGGCTAGGCTTGTAAAGGCTCCAGGGCTATTAGCCTAGTACACACCTATGAACTTATGAACCAATACTCTTTAACCTAAAGAAATCAGATTTAGCAAAATTAGACTCATGTTATAATAAAATTGCTAGGTTTCCCACAGATGCTCCTTTCAGGTCCCATCAGTGCTTAGCACTCAAACTGAACTGGATGGAACTTCCACAAGTCCTACTTTATAACCGACTTGCTATGGCCCATAAAATTCTTAACCAACCAGAGAAAACCCCTGCCCTCCAAAATCTACTATTTCCTTCTCAAGTAATCGAGTCCTGTGCTCTAGTAACAAATCTCTACTGAAAGTAACCAAAGCCGATAATGCTGCTGGGGACTCCCTCTTTTCAAACTTTATAGCTAAAATCTGGAACACATTGCCTACAGATATAATAACCACCACTAACCTGTCCCATTACAAAAAATACGTAAAGCCCACTTATCAAAAACAAGGCTTTGCTCATGCACTGCTTCTGGCTAGATTGTCTTTCTTTTCACCACACACAAATATTGTTTTTCCAGGTCTGTTGCTAAGGTATCTGTAGTGAAAAGAAACATCCCTACCTCCTACTTGCATGTAGGTACTAGACATCTATAGATTTTCAACCTATGAACACATTCGCACTCTTTTGGTTTGACTCTGTATACATGCTTAGTGTACTGAATGTATTCTCTGATATATGTCATCCTGTAGAAGTGTGTGGTACTTAAGATTTTCTTACCTGTGTTAAATGCACAAATGTGTACATCTCACTGTAACTTGTACTTATAAATGTTGTCTTTCTCTGTCCTTATGTGGAGCTTTCTCTGTGATATATTGTGGATCCTGTAGATGTACTTGTTTTCATTTTTTTTACTCTATGTATACATAAATATTTAAATTTCACTGTAACTTGTAATTGCAAATGCTTACATTTCTTTGTTTTATATGGAACTTTTCTCCATGAGCCACCTCTGAAAAAGGACATGTGAAATAAATAAATAAATGAATAAATAAGTGTGTTAGTGGACTGTTAGAGCCCCCCCCACCCCGGCTTTAACATTTGCTCTTCACACAAAGAAGATAAACAGATTAATATGATGGCAACTTAATCAGTTTGTGACACTGACTACTTAACTGCATTCCTCACCAGTGATGCTAACTGGCTAGGCTCTACATTTCTACTGTGCCTTTGTTAATTTTGTAAATGTCTGCACACATTTTCTGCTCTGTAAAACACCTTCATTATCACCTCCATGCCCCACTGTGTGCCTCTGTAGGACACCGAGTGTGTTAATCACTTGCTGTATCCATTTACTTGTTGGTCGGGGGATGGGATTGACTGCTACAGTGTTTGCATAAACTAGTATCTGTTGCAGCTCTCTGTTACTGGTCTAATTAGCTGCACTTAATGTTTTGTGCATTTTAGTTTGCAGATAATGTATATTTTGCAGATAGTATACAAATTTCTGTTTATTTGTTTATGGAGGTAGTGCACTGATCAGCATAGACGAAGGTCAGGAGCAGCCTGGGTAAAATATAAATCATTCAGCAAACAAAAAAAAAAAGGCAGATATGTTGTCAATAGCAGAGTCTTTTCTGATTATCTACATACAACTCTATTATACATTAAACAAGCTAAGTGCAGTATAAAATATTTGCTTTTTTTAATTAATGTATTCCACAAAGATGGTTTATTTTTATGCTCCCCAGTCTTGTCACAAACTGCCATGTAACTCAAGTGTAACAGTTACTCTACAGACAATTGTTGCTGAATACTACTGTACTTAATACTAGGCAATCAGTGTGATACAGCAAAATAGATAATATACTGCAGTGTCAGCTCATGGCTCATTTTCTTGGGGGGTGCATTATGGCTGCAGCAGTGCAGTTCAGTGTTCTGGACCTATAGCATCTTGGGGGGGGGGGGGGGTGAAATATAGCTTCAGTGTAGAGTATGAGACACCCTAGGTTTGCTGTATCAGCCTGGCCAGCTCTGTGCTGCATGAATAGTGAGCTGCGCAGTTGGTAGGTTGGGCATACATGGAAGCATGCATGATCCCACCAAGGGCAGCGATTACATAACTGACAAGGCTGGGTGGGAGGTTGACATAATGGTTAAGGTGCTTAGCTTACAGATACAAGGTGCAGGGTTTGATTCTCACATGGGGTAATCGGCTAGGCTTAAAATGGCCCACAAGGGCATTTAGCCTAGTATTAATCTATGAACCTATGAACAAGGAGATGGAAGTTAGGGAATACTCCTCAGCAAGTGGTATGATGTTGCACCAGTGTCCTTGAT
The DNA here is from genome assembly GCF_019279795.1 of Protopterus annectens. Lineage (NCBI taxonomy): Eukaryota > Metazoa > Chordata > Ceratodontiformes > Protopteridae > Protopterus > Protopterus annectens. The sequence continues at coordinate 1,537,913,076 of NC_056743.1, read as the reverse complement.
CTCCTCACAGACCCCTAACCAGGTCAGGCTGAGCTGGTGGGGGCTAAAGCAGGTCTGGGAGACCTGGTGAAGGAGGAGAGGAACGGGTGGCAGCTGATGGTCAGCTGTGAGAAGACAAAATAGAAAAAGGTGCTGCAGTCACTATAAGATGAGCCTTGAAGCCCGTAGGTTCTATCTGTGTGGAATGTTTGTACCTTCACCGATCGTATCAGATGGCATGTGATTAGGTTACAGAACAGTGTACAGGTTCCAATAACTGCCCTGATAAGAGCTGTACAAAGAGGAAGAATTCTGTCTCTCATTTGCCTTTTATTGTCGTGGAGGATCAGGCTGGCATCTCATTATGCTTTGTGGATGGTTGTGAATTCATGAGTATCACCTGCAATGATCACAAGATCAATTTCTAGTTTGTCAACATTTAGTTCTAAACTGGTGTGTGTGTGTGTGTGTGTGTGGGGGGGTTCTGGGAGGCAGGATTTGACAAATGCTACATTTTCTGATGAGGGAAACAAAGTTATTTCTATTGCATCACTTATATGATTTTAAGGGGTGGTTGAAGGGAGGTGGAATCAATGAGATTAAGGACAAAGCGCCTACATTTGCAGTTGTGCTTATTTTCTGAGCTACACACTGCTGAGTGCTGGCATCTAAGAAAAAATGTGGTCCCAGGACAGAATCTGGAGGGACTCCACTGATAACGGAGCACAGTGGGGATAGGAATCCATTGATTCTTACTTGTTTTGTATGAGCACACAGCCAGCTGTGAATCCAAATTATTACGTTGTCATATACCTTCAAAGCCCCGAGTTTGTGTAGGAGTCAGTCATGGAATATAGTACTGAACACTTTATCCGGATCAAGGTAAGCTGCATGGACAAATGAACTTTCATCCGGGTTGACAGTCACAATCTCAAAAAACAGTGGTTAATCATCCAAGATTTGTCTTTGTGAAATCTGTATGAAATTAGCAAATGAAAAAAGAAATTCCCTGTATCTGTCTAGGTTCCATTAGACTTCTGTCCGTCACTTTGCACAGTAAGAGTGTGTAACTGGTCTGTAATTATGTTTTCTCTGGAATGACCATTCTTGTGGACTGGGAGCATAATGGCCTTAATCCAGGTAACAGGTACAAATCTAGTTTTAATGCTGTATTAGGAATATTTGTAAAGAGGTACACTAGGCTATTTTAAATTGCACAATTCAGGGTTCCGTGCACCTTATCTGGTCCCATGGAAAAGTATTTCTAACCTTACTGAGGGCAGAAGTGATCTTTATGGATGTATTTTTATGTGGGATCATGTTGTGGAGAGGACGAGTGCATGGGGTTCCTCTTGTGGCCTGTTATTATCTCCTAATTTGTATGCTAAAGTATTAGCTGTAACTAGTGGCTCTGTTATACCAATGCCATTTTGTTCTAGAACACTGTGTTCTTCTTTCTTCTGCTTTATTTTTCAGATGTGGTTGTCGATTGCCTTATTATTGTCATCTGTGTTGATTGGCAAGGGATTTTTTTTAACCTCAAATTAAACCGCTTTTTTCTTTTTATTGAGTTATTCACTTTCCCTCACTTTTGTTGCAGTCCTCATTTTTGGGATATCTGGCCTGTAGGTATCCCACAGTTGGCCAGTCTTCGAGAACTGTAAAGTCACCCAAGGCTCTCAGCAAAGCACTCCCTCTGACATGAAGGCATCAGTAGTATAAAGGTTACAACAGCTAGTGCCATTTTCAGAGCTTTCTTGCCATGCTCTTAGCATTTACTGCATTATGTTCACCATTATCAGTGGGAGTGGTAAGCACTAAGTAACCTATCTACCACTTGAGTGGTTCTGGCCCAGAAATTGTAGTTATTGGCCGTTTGGGCAGTTTTTCCATCTCTCTCAACTTTCTGATTTAAAAGCCCGCATTTGCACTTGTTTTCCCCCTTTCCTGTAACTAGTTTAGTCCCGATACAGATTCTTAGTTTTAGCACTTGAATTTGCTTATTCGTGCTCAGCACTTGTTCAGAACTTGTAAGCACTAAATAACTTACTAATTACTACAGCACTCAACCTTCCTCATTACCTAGAGGAAAACAGTTTTGCTACTTACTTTCCTCACTTGCTTAGAGAAAAACAGCTCTTGTACTCATTTTCCTCACTTATCTAGAGGAACATTGTTTTTTTTTTATTCAGGCATGTCCAAGGGTCAGCTCCCAGTGTTCTCTCCTGTCTATCTGATGAATCTGGGCATCTTGGGGCAATGTAGAAATTGCCTCATGTACACAGACAACCCTCTCCTCCTACCACCCAACACTACAACCTGTGAGAGATACACTTATCTTGCCAAACTGGAGGTAAATCTCTCTCCAATCAAGACTGAACTTGACAGTCAAGAGGAGAAGGTAAACACTTGAACCACACCACACTCATCACATAGTCTCACTAAATCTACACCACCAAAATCCACACATAGAAATCAAAAACATTCGCAGAGGCTCTCAATAATAATCTGCTCAAGCAACAGAGACCTCCAAAGCAGAAATGCAAGCAACCTCCACCCCACAACACAACCCAAATGACACACAGCCCACAGACTCAGTGTGCCACTCAACCACAGCCAATAAGGCAAAACAACGTACCCAACATGCTAGTCATAGGTGACTCTATAGTCAGGCACACTGATGTCCCACACACCAGGCTAAACAAGGAGAAGGTTACAGTAAGCTGCCTGTCGGGTGCTAGGATCCGCCACATAACCCACGCACTCAGGTCACTCCACAACAAGTACAAATATGACTCTGTCATTGTCCATGTTGGTGTGAACAACCTGAGACGTACCTCCCTGGACTACATGAAAAGAGACATGGAAGAGCTCTCTGATCTTGTAGCCCAGGCAGGTATGACCCTAGCCCTGAGAAGCATTCTGCCATCCCCCAGAATGATACCACAGTACAAGAACAACAATTGGCTAAGCTTCTGGTGTCATTCTAAAGGGATCCAATATCTGTCTGCCTGGGATGACATGGTCGACAGACCACGATGCTTTCCCAGAAGTCACCCCTGGGGTTCCGGATACTGGCTAAGGTTCTTGCCTCCCCTATAGTGCCTTTTTTAGGCAAGGCTCAAATGACAAATTCACCACTGTAACAGGATCAGGCAAGCAAAAACTGAGAGTGATGCTACTCAATGCTAGAAGTCTAAATCTCAAAATGCACTCACTTGCGGCACTCCTTAAAATGGAGAACATTGATATCTGTGCAGTGACTGAGATCTGGTTCAAGGCTCCAGAGATCAGCCCTGCACTACCAGGCTATAACTCATACCACACTTTTCGGCCATGTAACCTGGACCGGAACACCAAAGGCGGAGGTGTGTCCATATTCATTAAGGATATCCACACCTCCAGGCAGATCATGTCTCCTAAACCTGATAGACTTCTTTGAAGCAGTCACCAAAGCCGTAGACGAGGGTAAGGTGGTTCACACAGCCTATCTAGATTTTGCCAAGGCTTTTGACACCATCCCCCACTCTGGAATTATAGATAAACTCACTAACTAGGTATAAATCTCAATGCCACAAGATGGGTTGCCAACTGGCTCACTGACAGAACCCACACTGTGAAAGTAGCAGACTCCAAATCTGACTTCAGACCAGTGACAAGTGGAGTACCACAGGGTTCAGTCTTGGTCCTCTCCTGTTTGGTATCTACTTCTCTGAAGTACAGGCTAACACAGAAGGTCTTTGGCTAATGAAGTTTGCAGATGACTGCAAACTAAGAGCCATAACTGAAACTCCTAACGATGTGGACATCCTACAAAAGGGCCTCACTGAGACAGATGCCTGGTGTCAAAGCCATGGCCTCAAGCACAATGCCAAAAAGTGCATTGTCATCCCCTTTGGTAAAAACTCTGTACCCATAAACTAAAACATAGGTGGTAGTATACTTAACACCAAAAGTTTGATAAGAGACCTTGCGACACAGGTGGACAGTAGTCTCTCCTTTGATTATCAAATCGCCACAGTAGTCAGGAAATCCTTCTACATGGCGCACCTCATCACAAAAGGTTTCACATCCAGAAAAAAAAAGAGGTCATTGTTTCCCTCTACTCATCACTCATTAGACCCATTATAGAGTACAATGCCCCTTTTGGTATGTACCTCACAAGACATCTACAACAACTGGAAAGGCCGCAGAAATACCTCACAAAGAGGATTACCTCAAACAGATGCCCTATGCAGACTGTCTCAAAAAACTCCAGGTTAGGAGGGTGCCCTAATGGTTAAAGTGTTTGCCTTGCAAACACACGATGCAGGGTTTGAGTCTCACAAGGAATAATTGGCTAGGCTTAAAATGGCTCGCAAGGGCAGTTAGCTTAGTACTAACCTATGAGCTATGAGCTGATTTACTCCATCGCATATCACCTACTCAGAGGTGATCTCTGCCTAACATACAAAGCTATGTCAAACCCAGAGCTGTTGGACATGCTCCACTTAAAGAAATCCCAATCCCTCCGAGCTACACACTCTAGGGACCTAAACCTTGTCACCACAATAAACAGAACATGCCAGAGGGATAGATTCCTGTCCCGGAGACTTCCCGTACTCTGGAATAAACTACCTATCTATATCAAACAAAGAAACTCATTAGCACTCTTCAAGAAAAATCTTGATGATTGGATGGGAAATAGGAAATTCACCCCGGGGATCACTTCTGTGGCTCTGCTCAACAGTGGCACAAGAAAATAATTTTCTTGGGTGGCAAAAGGCAGGGTACCTTTTTGGCTGGGCTTGTACAGGCCCCAGGGCTGATAGCCTAGTATCTACTTATGAGACTATGCATATGACACAGTGTGCCAGGCGTGTAAGGCACCTACATGCTGGAAAACTGTAAACTGAAAAAAAAAGCTTGTTTATCTGTATAGTCATAAATGGGTGTCTTTCCATTTGATGACTACACGTTGCAGTACTATAGCCTGGCAAAATGTTTTTCTAGATATAAGTGTAGTAACTAACCTAAGTCTGGTTCGTGGAGTAAAGAAGTATTGTTAGTTGGCTCAGACACAATGTTACACCCAAGACTGGATGCTCTGTAACTGGTGGTTTCACTGTGAGCATGGAATAGCAATTGTTCTATTGTTCTGGACAGACACACACACTTTTGAAGTCTACTCCTGTCCTATATTTACCTTTAACTCCTTACACCATGCTGGACACATTTACTTCTATCTGCTGTCACCCCCCCCCCCCCCATTCTTGCCATTGAGATAATTAACCACAATTCCTTAGGCCTATTCTGTTCAGATGTTTTACATTAGTTGAAAAAGGTCTTTTGTCTTGCTTCTTATAGGTTCATAGGTTCATACTAGGCTATCTGCCCTAGGGCATTTATAAGCCTAGTCAGAGTGTGTGTGGCTTTCACCACCCCTTAGGATGAGAATACTATACCCATTAGTTTGCTGTACCTCTGTCCAGCAGTGACACAGAGATGATTCCCGGGGTAAACCTACGATCTCCCATCCACTCGTCAAGATTTCTCTTGAACAGAGTCAGTGAGGGGCTCTGCCTCACATGGACTGGGATTCTGTTCCATAGTGTAGGGAGTCTCTGGGTGATGAATCTGTCCCTCCAGCATGTCCTATTTATATCCGTGTTGAGGTTTAAGTCTCTTGCTCTCGTGGTTGTGGTGGATTTGGATTTTTTGAGGTGGAGCATGTCCATTAATTCCGGGTTGGACATGGCCTTGTATGTCAGGCACAGATCACCTCTGAGCAGAAGGTATGTGACTGAATAGAGCTGGAGTTTCTTCAGTCGGGCAGCGTATGACATGTGTTTGAGCCCCTTTATCCTTTTGGTGAGGAACTTTTGGGGTCTTTCCAACTGCTGCAGGTGTCGGGTAAGGTACATTCCAAATGGGGCGTTGTACTCAAACATTGGTCTGGTAAGTGAAGAGTACAGGGGTACAATGACCTCTCCTGATCTGGATGTGAATCCCTTCATGATCAGGTGGGCAATGTAGAAGGTCTTCCTAACCACTTTGGCAATGTGAGTGGCAAAAGAGAGGTTACTGTCAACTTGGGTCCCCAGGTCCCTGATAACGTCTTCCGTGTTTAATGGATTACCACCTATGTGGTAATTAGGGGTTACCTTGTTTTTCCCAAAGGGTATGACTATACATTTTTTGGCATTTAGCTTAAGGCCATGACTCTGGCACCAGTTATCCATTTCTATGAGACCTCTCTGGAGGATGTCTGTGTCTGATGGAGTGTCAATTATGGTGCCCAGTTTGCAGTCATCTGCAAATTTTGTCAGCCACAATCCCCCTATGTTTGCCTGTACTTCAGAAAAATAAATGCCGAACAAGAGGGGGCCCAGGACTGAGCCCTGTGGGACACCGCTCGTGACCGGCTTAGAGTCTGACATGGCACCAGCAACTCTAACCCTGTGGGTTCTGTCCTTGAGCCAGTTTGCAACCCATCTTGTGACATATGGGTTTACATCTAAGCTGGTGAGCTTTTCTATGATGCCCGAGTGGGGTATTGTGTCAACGCTTTTGCTAGGTCAAGGTAGGCTGTGTGAACTGCCTTACCCTCATCAATGGCCTTAGTGACTGTTTGAAAAAGTCGACCAAGTTCAAGAGGCAGGATCTGCCCTTGACAAAGCCAAATTGGGTAGGATCCAGTGTATGTAGGTCCCCAATGTCTTTATTTATGAGTTCCATTATGATCCTCTCCATAGCTTTGCAGACAAGGCTCATCAAGCTTATGGGGCGGTAATTTCCAGGGTCCGTAGAAGCACCGCCTTTGTGGAGTGGGACCACAGTTGCCGTCGCCATTCTTAGGGTTCGTATCCTGTAGTAAGGCTAAGATTAAACAGCAGCCTTATGTGTGGGTTTAGTTCCTCATTGAGTTCGTGTAGCACACAGCCGGGACACCGTCTGGTCCCATTGATGCTGTGTTTTTGCTTTAGAGAGCAGCTCTCACCTGGGCATCTGAGATGTTTAGGAGGCTAGACTCTGGTGGGATAGATATTTCTCCTTTTGGCGGGGAGGGAGGAGAAATTTGCACTGAACCTGTCTGCCAGTATGTTGGCAATGTCTGTGGGTTCAGTGATTTTGTATCATTTTGGACTAATTCTGAGCATATCTGGGAGTTTCCACCCAGATTTCTAACATAGCTAAAGAAGGCCTTATGATTGTCTTTTGTGTCATTAGCGATTTTTCTCTCAAAGTTGGCCTTGGATGATTTTATGAGTGATTGTAGTTTTTTGCTAGTAGTGATCAGAGATGCCTTCCCTTTTAGGGATTTTGCTCTGTCATGTAGTAGCTTTCTCCTCTTGTTGTAGAGTTTGTTTATGGCTGGGGTCCACCAGACCGGGCGCCTGCCTTTGGTGGAAAGAGTCTTGATTTTATTAGGGATTGCTTGATCCATACATTCCTGGAGGTGCTCGTAGAAGGCATTTGTAAGGGTTTCAGCAGCGTGGGTTGTGGTTTCCACTGGCTCGGGGGCCTTGAAGGATACCACTCCAGTCTTAAGAAGTGTAAAGTTTGCTTTTGAGAAGTTCTTCACTGTGGTCTTTTTTGCTGGGGTTGGGGGCGGGATGTGGATCTCCAGTGAGATTAATTTATGGTCTGATCTCACCAATGAGGGATATACTTCCGGTGTGGAGCATTTTGTCCCCATGTTTGTGATGATCAGGTCTAGTATATTTTCTCCTCTTGTGGGAATGGTGACTAGTTGTTCCATAGCATTTGAGTTTATGAACTCCAGGAACTTTTGGGCTAGGGTGTTGGGGCTTGAGTAATGTTCCCAGTCTATGTTTAGGTAGTTGAAGTCACCCAATATGATGGTGTTTGGAGAGACATTCATACTCTCCAGTGTCTTCAGGAAGGCTGTGTGGGTTTCCTGAGTTTGAGAGGGTGGTCTTTAGCATGCTACAAACTGTAGGGCAGTTTTACCTATGGTTAATTGCACCTGGATGGTCTCCGATGCTTCGTGCGTTGCCACTAACCTGGAGGTGTGGGTATCCTTTATGAATATGGATACTCCCCCTCCTTTTGTGGTTCGGTCTGGATTTTGGGGCCGGAACGCATGATATGAGGTATAACCTACATATGTACTGTCTGCACATCCAAGTAGATCATATTTATAAATGCCTTTTTTTACCCCAAGCTGAACTGTTCAGTCAGCCAAGTTTTCCATGAACTCAAAAGGAAAATGCATTTGGAGTTAAGCATGTTATTAACATTTCCTTTTGCTGATGGGGGTTCCATATCTGTTAAGGCACAAAGCTATTCTAGCTGCTTTTTGCAGTTGGTATGCAGTTATCAGGGTTTAACCCAGGCCTCAACATATGTTGTTGTGTTTACATCATCAGTAAAAGATATTGAAAAATAAAGAACTGTTACATAAGCAGGAGAAAACAGCACAGTTTATGACGTTGCTTAAATGCTTACACACAGGTGTACGTGGCACACACATCCTGGTGTACGTAGCACAAACATCCTGAAAATTGTTTTGTGTGTGACTTTACTGCACTTGATGTCACTGTGCTATGCTGTCTGAATAGAAAGACAAAACATTACACAGGAATGCAGGGCTTAGGGACTTGGAATAAAAATGACCCAGTACTGCAACATAATCTCCATTTGGGACTTGGAACAAACCACATATTGTGCCACAGCAAACTTCAAATCACATAACATGTGAAACTGGGTAAAAAATCTTCTGGAATGCCATTAACAAGGAAAAAATGAGGTTGTATGGAATCACAGAATGAAAAAAATGACACCTTACTTGCATTCCATTGAACTGATTTTAAGTAGCAAATTAATGACGGTGAGCAACCCTTTTGAAATGTATGCATAATTTCCTGATGCGCATTCATAGCCCATTAGCACTTGTCCCATTCTTTGCTATTTCAGCATCTTGGATGTCCTTAAAAGTAATTGCTATAACGACTGAGTTGCTGTTGGGGGAGGATGCAGGGTTACAAATATTTGCATTAAGCAGCATTTGTTACAAGTTTTGTTAATTTAAATCTTATGTTAATGTGCAATAATGACATAAGGACATTATATATGGATGCTTTCAATTAAACTCAATATGTGACTGCCAGCTATAGCTGTATATTGGTGGATAAAGATGTCTAGGCATGTCAGTGCTATGACATAACATAGCCAGGCACGTCGGCGCTTTGACATAACGCAGCCAGGCATGTCAGTGCTATGACATAACACAGCCAGGCATGTCAGCGCTATGACATAACACAGCCAGGCATGTCAGCGCTATGATATAACACAGCCAGGCATGTCAGTGCTATGACATAACACAGCCAGGCATGTCAGTGTTATGACATAACACAGCCAGCATACTCAGTAGGCGCGGACATTTGTGAATTAAGGAACAAACAATAGCTCAGAGCGTGTAATGCCACAATAAAGGCAAATAAAAAATTAGCGCTTTCTTTCACTTTATTTAAAACGTGAACTTCTTCAGAAAAAGACAAAGTGCCCTCCCAAACACTTGTCTTTTAAATGTACCATACAGGATGTGATGTCATAATTCATCCATTTACAAATATAAAAATACATTAAATGTCCTTTTGAGTATCTTTTTTATAAAAATAATTATTGAATCTATTGATAATGTAAATATTAAAAATAATGAACAAGGTTTATAAAACATAAAAATATATAATGTGCTTGATCATACACTTATTAACCTACACTTATAAGTCAAAGGTAAAAAATGCAACAAATGACTATTAGTGTAGGTTTTACTTAAACAAAATACATTACAATGTGTGTAATGCATGCACATATATATAAACCTTAATAAATAAATATGGACATGTGTGCAAATATATATACACAAATACATCCATATAAAACCAGAACAATATAGGCTTAAATATGTAGCCTTATATATAAATAGATATTGACACAATATATAATACAAATTAAGCCTAAACTACATAATGATACATGACACAAAATACATTAGACCTAAATGAAACTACTAAGGACTTTCTAATAATCCTTCCTTAGTCACTAAATGGAATGCAACTAATAAGTGTCAACCAATGCAATATGAAAAACATATTTTAGTGTGTCAAAAAAATGTAAATGGATGAATTATGACATCACATCCTGTATGGTACATTTAAAAGACAAGTGTTTGGGAGGGCACTTTGTCTTTTTCTGAAGAAGTTCACGTTTTAAATAAAGTGAAAGAAAGCGCTCATTTTTTATTTGCCTTTATTGTGGCATTACACACTCTGAGCTATTGTTTGTTCTTTTATCCGATTTGTGAATTAAGTTTGTAACACTGATGTTTAGTATAAATAGGGTCTGCCTTCATCATGGAGGCAATAAAGGGAGATAAGTAATGTGTTCTGTCCAAGCAAGGCAGGATTTGCCTAGTCAGTGCATGCATTTTCATCTGTTGTCTGATGCACGGATATGAACCTGGATCACTTGTCAATTAAAAAAAAAACTTTCACTTGTTAATTAAAAAAAAAAACTTTCACTGGAATAAGTGACACAGTGGAGTCTTGAAATTGAAAAGGGAGTGGAATATAACAAGCACAATTAAATATAGACAATAAATAATGATATGTGGAGAGGATTTATGAGGAATGCACATTATTTGCATAGCAAAACTTTGTTCACAGGTTCATAGGCGGTTACTAGGCTATTGACCCTAGGGCCTTTATAAGCCTATTTATGTCATACCCTTGTTCCAGTATTGACCAAGTCATATGGTCTATATTTGCAGACCCATAGCTGGCCTCAGGCATAGGCCAACTAGGCGGTCGGTTAGGCGCCACTCTAGCTGGGGTGCTTTTCCAAGGAACTGAATGGTGTAAATAGACCAGGATGGGGGCACCAGGTGGTGTCAGAGGGGCGCTGTGGAACCTTTTGCCTAGGGCACCACTTGACTTAAGGCTGACCCTGAGTGTGAGTCTATGATCACCACCGATTGCCCTTATCCAACAGTGTCATAGCTGACCCCCTAGGGTCATTGAGGAGCTCTGTTTTACATGAATTGGGAGTTTGTTCCAGAGGTGTGGCAATCTCTGGGAGACATATCTGTATCTCTAGCATGTCCTGTTAATGTCACAGGCTAGGTTAAGTTCCTTAGAGCGAGTGAATTTTGTCTCATTTGACTTGCGATTTGTGAAGCATTTCCATTAAGGCAGGGTTTGAGACTGCTCTGTAGGCCAGGCACAATTCACATCTCAGCAGTCTGTAAGATACAGAGTACAGTGACATGGCCTTCAGTCTATCCATATAGGTCATGTGTTGAAGGGCCTGAATTCTTTTGGTGAGAAACCTCTGTGGTCTCTCCAGCTGCTGCAGGTGTCTGTGAGGTACACACAGAAGGGAGCATTGTACTCTATTAATGGTCTGATGAAGGATGAGTACAGGGGAGTTATAAGATTCTTAGTCTTGGATGCGATGCCCTTACTTATAAGGTGCTCAGCATAGAAGGCTTTCCTTGCCACTGTGGACACATGGTGATCAAAGTTAAGGTTGCTATTGACCTGTGTTCCCAAATCTCTCACCACAGGGTTTGAGCTAAGGGGTACTGTTAATATTGTAATCTGTAGGAACTTCCCCTTTGATGAAAGGGATAATAATACATTTTTTTTTCATTTAGTTTGTCCACGGCTTTTGAGCCAATCATTTGTCTGTGTAAACCCTTTTTGTAGTATGTCAGCATTGTTGGGGGACTCAATGATTGCACCCAGTTTGCAGTCCTTGGCGAACTTGGTAAGCCACAGACCATCTATTTTTGTCTGGACTTCCGAGAAATAGATTACAAACAGTACAGGGGACCAGCAGAGATCCTTGTGGTACACTGCTGGTTACTGGTTTGCTGGTATGATCTACCCTTAACAAAGCCAAATCAGGTTGGTTTAAGAAGGTTTGAAGGTCACCTATGTCTTTGTTGAGAAGTTACATGATGATTCTCTCCATGGCCTTGCAGATAAGGCTGGTTAGGCTTATGGAGGTATAGTTCCCAAAGTCGGTTGATGGACCCCCTTTGTACAAGGGAATTACTGTTACTGTTCTCCACTCTACTGGGATAAAGCCAGGACTTAGACTGTGGTTGAAGAGAGTGCCGAGTGGTTCCAGTAGGTCCTGTTTTAGACCATTTCGTAGGCAGCCTGGGATGCTGTGTTTTGGGCCATGGACAGTGCAGTTATAACCTGCTCTTTGGAGATACTAGGTAGAGGACTGGTGACAGGTAGACTTTGGTGTATATCTGGTGGGAACAGGGGGGGGGGGTGAAGTTTGCACCAAATCTGTCTGCTAGCAGGTTGGCAATGTCCTCAGGGTCAGTATGAGTGGTACCATCCACTATTAGTTTGGCAGAAAGTTGGGACTTCCTTTTAGATTTCTGACATTGCTAAATAATGTCTTGTGAATATCCTTAACTAGGGATGCTAGTTTAGTTTCGTAATTGGCTTTAGAGGACTTTACAAGATTTCTGATTTGCTTGTTAAAGCTGTAGAGGGGGTCCTTCCTCTGTTGAGTCAGTTCCCACTTGTTCTTGGACACTAGTTTCTTCCTCTTGTTGTATAACCTATTTATGCTTGATATTCACCAGGGTGGCTTATTTTTTTGTGAGGACTTTGTTTTGATCCATTCAGGTACAGCTGAGTCTATACATTTGTATAGGTGTATATACAGGGCATTTGTGTACACCTCTGTATAGGAGTCATTGTTGACAGTGGTAGCAGAAGATTTGAAACTATTTACAACATCACTTAGGAGGCTATAGTTTGCTTTGGAGAAATTTTTGCTCTTGTGGGGGCTCAGGTATGATTGTTACTTTGAACGAGACTGATTTATGATCAGACCTTACCAGGGAGGGTAACAAACTGGGGATAGTGCAGAGACCCCCTCTGTTGGTGAATACTAAGTCTAGGACATTCTAGCCCCTTGTGGGGGTGCAGACTATCTGTTCCAGAGCATTTGTATTAACAAAGTCCAGGAACCTTAGGGCAAGCATGATTGTGCTCTTATATCACTCCCAGTCAATGGAAGGATAGTTGAAATCACCCACGACCAAGGTGCTTGGCTGCATAGTGAGTTTTTCAAGTAGGTCCAGGTAGGCAGAGTGGTTCTCATGGTTTGTGGTGTGGGACCTGTAGCTAACAAAGATATTGCAGGGGGTTTTACCTACAGTTATTTGGACTTGGAGTAGCTGTAGGAAGTCGTACTGTTTGACCAGACTTGAGGTGTATTTGTATTTAATGAAGATGGATACACCTCTACCTTTGGTACTTTCATGCTGGTTTTAAGGTCTGAATGTGTGGAAGGCATTGTAGCCTTACATGAGCAGGGTGCTCTCTGCAGCCTGGAACCATATCTCTGTGACTGCAGAAAGATTGGCATATTCCAGGTAAGGAGTGCTTCCAGTGAGTGCAGTTTCCGATTTAGACTCCTAGCATTAAGCTGCATAACCTTGAGTTTGTCTCATGGATTTTTTTACATCAGGAATTTTGTTGTTATGACACTGCCTAAAAAGGCACTATGGGGGAAAGCAAGTAGTTTTGCAAGTAACCAAATGCCAAGAGGTGACAGGTGAAGATCTGTGTGGCCTGGTGGGCTAGTGCAGTAGGCTGTAGTTGGAAGGGACCCTGGTTTGAATCATGGCAGGGGTGATCATTTACTATCCAAGTAGCTAGATAGATTGAGTCATGATCTACAGTGTAGTAGGTCCTGGGTTCAAGTCTTGAACAGTCACATGTTTAAGATCCAAGTGGCCTAGTTAGTTAATGCCATAGGCTGTAGTTGACAGGGGCCTGTGTTCGAAATATGGAAGGGGTGATTATTTACATAATTTGTGTGGCATATAGTAATATGAATCTCTGTCTCCAATCTCTGGCAAAGCAGTGTGATCTGTCGACAATATCTTCCCAGACTGACAGATACTGGATCCCTCGGGAGTGACACCAGAAGCTAAGCCAATTGTTGAAGTCAATCATTTTTTGTCTATATTGTGGCTTCATCCTGGGTGGAGGTACAATGCTGCATAGGGCTAGGGACATACCTGTCTGAGACACATAATCTGAGACCTCAGTCATGTCTCTCTTCATATAGTCCAGTGAGGTATGTCTCACGTCATTCATTTCAACATGGACTATGACAAAGTTATGACAGTACTTGTTGTTGAGAGACTTGGTTGATCCTGGCACCTGACAGACAGCTGACCAGGACCTTCTGCTTGTCCAGCCTGGTGAGGTGGACATCTGTGTGTCTCACTATGGAGTCACTTATGATCAAGACATCTGGTTTTGAGTGGTTTTGCTTTAGTGGTTTATTGGCTGAGACACTGTTGTGTGTATTATTATGTGTAGTGGATTCTGTGGGGTCTGCAGTGTGTGCAGTAGGCTTAAGGTTGGGAGGTCTCTGATCTTTAGGTAGGCTTATAGTGAGTACTGCAACTTATGTGGGTTTATGTATGGCTGTGAGCTTATGTGTAAGAGGTGAAGTGTGTGTGCTGACAACCTGTTTGATATCTGGTTTGTTGTTATGTGAGAGAATCAGTTCCAAGTTCTTAGTACAGATACATCTCTCACATGTTGTATTTGTTTTAGGAATAACTGCTTGTCAGTATACCTGAGGCAATTGCTCAGAATGCCCATGTCAATCAGGATGGCTGGAGAAATGGTGGTAAACTGTCCATCCATTATGGCAGGTATATACTGTAGTAACTAGTGGGGAGTGGGCTAGATGCACCAGGTCTTGCTGTGAGAATAACAAAAAGTGTCTGTTCTGTGGAGGGCTAGGGGTAGAAGACTGCGGCAGTGCTTCACAATGTACAACTGAATTGCTTGCAAGGCAGCACTGAGCAACTGTGTTGCAAGGCAGCTAAGGAGGGTTCCCCTAGCAGATATCGAAGGGAAATTGTCTTTCTAGGCGTTTGCTTCTATGCACAGCTATATACAGCTGTGTTAAACCTCTTTGCTCGATGCACAGCTATGTGCAAACATGAGGCTTAAATGCAAGTGAAGTTAAATGATTTTAAAACAAAGTAACCAATGTGAAAGCCCAAGACTGAACCTTATTCCAGCAATCCCTAACTCAGATGGGTCCTAGGCTGCACACTTCTGCCACAAGGGTGTAGGGGGGCCCTCAATGTAAGATGACTGATTTTAGTGCTCAAGTGATACCAAACACTCTAGATTCGGCAAGCCTGAATCTAGCCTATGCTATAAAATGCAGAAGTACTAGAAATTCAAAGTGCAGAAAATCACAGTCACAACAGCAAATAAACAGTTTAAATAAAGCAGCAATTCACTAGAATACTGTTCTCAAAAAGCAATGTAGGCTTTACAAATATTTATTTTTCAGCAAATTTCGGTGGATGCCTTGGATTTAGTTCTGATTCACTCCAGATCTGTGGCTAAAGTCACTAGTCTCTCTGAGAAGCTCCAGTAAACTGAGCACAAACCCAAGCAAACACACAGCTTAAATACAAACAAAGGTAAATGATTTTAAACAAAGTAGCCTAAGGGGAAGCCCAAGACTGAGCCTTATTCCATCAATCCCTCAGCTCAGATGGGTCCTTGGCTGCACACTTCTGTCATAAGGGTGTAGGGGGGCCTTCTTAATGTAAGACTGAAGGTACTGGAATCAGAAGTAAAACAGTGCATGAAGACAGAAACACAACAGTAAATGGGGACCTGCATACTGACTTAAAATGTGTGAAAAAATTAGAGCTGATGCATTAGAAATGATCTGCTGCTGTAAAAAAATATTCTAGAAAACTTGGAAAGTCATACAGTCACAAGAGACAAATTACAGGGAGAAAGTACAAAGAAAATTACAGTAGGAGGTAAATCTTCCTAGACTACATATCTCACATGTCCCTGATTTTGTTTAATGTTTCTGATGTAATCATACTTTGGATGTGTCCCTCATATTTTTTTTTTAATCAGGTAAACTAATGGGGATTCGCGTAAATCAACATACATTAATCGTTAATGTTGTCTCAAAAATGAACACTGAAAATTTAAGGACTAGGTAGTAGAAATTATTTGTGAGTTATTAGAGAAGATAGAAATTTCTTCTGAAAATACAGCTAGGGAGTGGGATAAAATTAAATTGGAGTTTAAAAAATAGGGTGGAAATAAGAAAAAGAGAGATCTATGGTTAAGAAGTAACAAGAATTATTCAGAGGGACTGACAAATGTTAAAGTATTACAGAATGGGGGAATCTCACAGAACAAGAGGAGGAGAAATTGCAGAATGCTAAATAGAAAATAAGGAATTACCTTAATAATATGCATGAGTTTAGAAAGACTGCTGTTAAGCAACTGATTTTTGATAATAATCCAGAGCACAAAAACTTTTAGCGCAAAGACTCAGGCAACAGAAAATAAAAAGGGTTGTGGCCAAGCTTAGGGAGCCTATAACAAGGAAGATAACAAGAGATCCTGTAGAGGTACTAGAAATATTTCGGAAATTTTATGAAAGTCTGTATAAAGCAGAGAAATACGGAAATCAAGAAGGCTTACAAATACTAATGTTTATGGAGGAATTAAATATGCCAAAGTAAGAGGTATATGAGGCTCAATTATTAATAGGACAGATGGAGATGAGAAAAAATGGTGATGTATAACCAATCTACAGGAAAGTCCCAAGGAATAGATGGTATTCCAGTGGAAGCTACAAGGGAAAAAATGATAAAGATCCGGAAGGTTTTGCTTAATTGTATTTTAAAAAGAAGAGAAGCACCAACGTCCTGGAAGAAAGCAGTGGTGGCTGTAACACCTAAAGAGGGTAAAGACCCATCAGATCCAGCTTCATACAGGCACATTTCTTTCCTTTTTTTTTTAAACAAGAAACATCTTTATTAAATTATCATATATGACATGGGCAATCTTATACTTATATAAATGAAAATAAACCACAGCAACACAATCTCAATTGCATCCATAACTCAGTTGTAGCTACAAACATCATACATCACTTTTCATATATCCAGCTTTTGTCAGTCAAACATTACATAGCTCATTCGAATCCTACCTTCTTTTAAACCTCATTCCTCCTCTGTATGTATTGATCCCACATTTCCCATTTTTCCTATGTAGCTTGTTCGTACCCTTTTCTAAAGATCCCAGTTCCAGTTGTTTTGTATCTGTTACTGTTTTCGTTAATTGTAGTAAAGATGGTTTAGATTTTGATTTCCATTTTCTAGTAATTACTTTTTTAGCAGCCATCATAATTAAACTCAGCAAGGCCTTACCATGTCTAGGCAATTCCAATTTTGTACCATAGCTCAAAAAAATCATTCCCCTAGTTACTCCAATTTGCTCACCCAGCATCTCAGACCGAGCAGTTGGATAAGCTGATTCTTCCTATAGAACAAGACAGTTTGGGGTTACCCAATTTGAAGAGTTATTTCAAAGATACACAGTTAAGGTTCCTATACATAGCACAAGCAAAAAACTATGGGTCTATGACAACGGATCGAATATACTAAATATCAAATGGACGGAAATCGAAAACGCAGGTGATAGAAACCCATTTTGTAGGGGGTGCAGCCCCCCCCCACACCACTAAATATATATACTAACTCTGAGATCACACTACAGTGAGGAAAAGGCAAATTTCCCGATTTCCACTGTACCATGATTTCATAAAACAGGTTTCTATCACCAGCATATTTCGGTCTTTTGGCAGTTCGATATTTAGTGTATTCGATCCGTTGTCATAGACCCAAAAACTATAATTCAAAGTGGAAAGGGATGATGCTGAAATGAGGGGGAGCTTAAGAAACAAGGAGAGTCTGTAATTTTGGATGCAGATCCTTAAGGAGAATAGTAACAACCGTACAGAATATTTTATCCATAAAGTAGCAGAACGTATTCTATGAACTAAGCCAGCGCAGGAATGGAGAAAGGAGATTCTGCAGATAGGGGTGACTGCAATTAGGGGTATAGACAATAGACAAGAGGGGCTGGACTTTGTTGGAGAAAACTGGCAAAGGAACCAAGGTACTGGGAGCAAATAATTAGAGAGGGAAATTTAATAGAATGGGAAGATGCCAAGAATATATTTGGACTTCAGGCTAGAGATTGCCTTCCCTATCAAGGACTGATATCAGAGTATAGGCAAAGAGAAAGAAATGGGGGAATCCTAAGTGAAAAAGCAGCATTGGTAGAGTTTTTAGTAGAATCTAGAAAGATGCCATTTCTAAAGGAATAATTAGTACAACATGCAAAATATTGTACGATAACTATAAGAACCAATCAGAGGAGGGTGGAAAGGATCGGGACGAGAGACCGGATAAACAATTCACAAAGAAACAACAGAGGATATGGATATATATATACATATATATATATATATATATATATATATATATATATATATATATATATATATATATATATATATACATACACACACACACACAAACACACACACACCGTTCCCTTTTATAATCTCGAAATACTGAAATCTCAAATTTCAGTATCTAGAAACTATAAAGGCGAATCCACAAAACACCGACAGCCCAAAACCTCAAAATTGAAATCCCAAACACACAACATACACCACACCACACATACAGCACAATACCCATAGTACAAAACAAAACAACACACAAAAATATAACACCACACATCCACAAACCTGCACTACAAATAAGCAGGGGTCAAGCTCCCCACACACCCCTACTTATATATACTAACTCCGAGATTGCACAAACGGAAAAAGAAAGTAAGCTCACACCCAGACATTCTACAGTCCCTTGCATGCACACACAAACAAACACACACACAAACACACACACACACACACACACACACACACACACCGCACATATACAAACACTAACACATCCAACACTTACATACTCATACTTTCACCTGCCTACCCTCACCCACACGTGCAACTTACAAACACACTCACATACACTCAAACTCCCACCCAAAACCCTTACAAAACACTCACTTACCTTATATTTCACCTCAATCCACACACGACACTGGACACCATCCACACAAAACACTGCACGTAATGTAGTGTAAAGCCATAACCGCTAATTTGAGATACTCGAATTTGCGATTATGCACTTTTGCTATTTTAAAAAAAATTCACCTTTATGGTCTCGAGATACTGACATTCCAGATTTCAGTATTTCAAGATTATAAAGGGGAACTATATATATATATATATATATATATATATGCCTCCCAAATATGCAACAAAGTCTAGAAGATTTAGGATCTGTGTGTGTGTGTGTGTGTGTGTGTGTGTGTGTGTGTGTGTGTGTGTATATATATATATATATATATATACATACACAAACAAAAACTGGAATTATTTGGCTAACAAACCAAGAAAGAAGAAAGTTGCCAAATACTACTGGAGCCACGAATGTCGAAACCAATATTTTATTGAACGCATACAAAAAAACGCTAAAAACACATGAACGCTTTGTATCAGAATTGCGTTTTTGTCTAAGCAAACCAACTTCATCAGATACTCTCCTTAAAATAAACAATCCTTTTATAAGTTATTCAAAAACGTCTAATCCAATCAAAAACCAGTTAATTAATTAAAAAGTCCTTGTTCTATTCCTATTTACATTCAGCAATGCATACTTTGAAAATTTTATGCTCATTTCATCCAATAAATAAATAACATCAATACCAACAATTGAGAACATTTTAAAACATTTGATTTAAAATATGTGATAAATATATAAAACATATAAATTAATTTATACAAAAATCCATTTTTAATGTTTAAAAATTACTTTAGAAAAAGAAACCATTTATATTGTATGTCCTGCCATCTGCTGGTAAAAATAAAAATTACATCTGTTTATCTTACAAAATCCCTGCTTTCAGTTTTAAAAGGGGCACAATAGAAATAAATTCATTTAAGCCTGGGAAGTTTGTTGAATCAAGTGATATCTGCCACCATAGTTCCCTGGCCTCTAATTTTTCTTCCCATAATCCACCCCTTAAGTCCTTTTTGACCTGCTCTAAAACCATGAAGTGAAATTTAGCATCCTTACAAACCAAGGTATGTTTATACAAGGCATTAGTGTCCTTTCGTGTAGCTATATCATATTTATGTTCATATATTCTCTTTTTCAACACCCTTTCAGTTTTTCCTACATAAAAAGTGTCACATTCTGAACATAAACTAATGTATACTACCCCCTTGGTTTCACAATTATAGTGGTCTGTACTTTTTATCCATTTTTCTCTACTTTCCAAATAAACTTTTTCTTTATCCACTATATTGTTACAGTGTGTACAGCGTCCACATTTATAAGTGCCCTTCCTAACCTGCTTATTCCTTGGAAGACCTTTATTCTCCAACATGTTTTTAAATGATCAGGAATTTTTATACACAACCTTAACATTTCTGTTTATTTTTTCCTGGTCCAAATCAGTAAAATTAATGAATTTTGACCATTCTCTTTCAACAATTTGTCTTGTAACTTTAGTGTTGAAGGCATTATATTCAAGAACCAAGGCATGTGTAAAATAATTTTCTTGTATTATGGAAGTAAAATTACCACAAGAAATTTCATCTGTATTATTATTATTTAAAATAGGTCTAAATCTGGTTTCTCTACCCATACAAACTTCATCTTGTATTCCCCAGATAAATTCCTGGGGATATCCTCTTTCTAAAAACATTTTGTTTAACAATTTGCATTCAACTTTAAAATCGTCCTCAGAGGTAGTCATACGGCTTCCTCGGACGTATTGCCCTTTCACAATATTCTTTTTACACCAATAGGTATGGGCACTTTGAAAATGAAGAAATGAATTACAAAAAGTGGGTTTTCTAAATATTTTTGATACAAACCTATCTTCCTTCTTATATATTTCCAAATCCAAAAACTGGAGTTTTTCAGTAGAAACATGAAATGTAAATCTTAAAAAATTCGTAGTTTCTTCCAAATATAGTTTAAATTCCTCTAATTGTTTTGCCCCCCCCCCCGACCATAGAATGACTATGTCATCCAGAAATCTACGATACAATTTCCAATAACAACAAAACCTGGATTCCAGAATATATATCTCCTCCCATTTGGCCAACACTAAATTTGCATAAATGGGGGCACATGCGGCCCCCATAGCTACCCCTTTGATCTGTTTATAAAATTCCCCACAAAAATTCAAAAAATAATTTTTAAGGACCAAATCCATTAATGCCCCACATATAATTTTGTCATTGTGACTTAATGTATCATCTTGAAATAAAATGTCCTCAAACATTTCCATTCCTTCTTTATGAGGAATACTTGAAAATAAGTCAACAATATCAATGGTCACAAATACCAGATTATCACACAAAACGTCTTTGTTTAGTATATCAAGTAGGTCCCAGGAATCTTTTAAAATTGTTTCTTTGTTAACCCACACATTTTTTAATTTGTTATCGACAAATTTAGCCAAACTATGGGTTTTGGACCCATTAGCAGAAACTATGGGTCTTAATGGGGGGTCGTTTTCATTTTTATGGATCTTCGGAATTCCGAAAATAGAGGGAATTCTTGGTTTGTCTACTCTTAGAAAATTAAAGTTTTTTTTGTCAAATAAGCCTTCAAGAAACATGTCTTTCAAACAAATATCTATTTTATTATACGCAATATTAATTTCGTTGATGGAAATATTGGTATACTCTTCTTCATTAAATAAAATTTCACTAGCACTTTTACAGTAAATCATGCTACAAAATGCTTTTTCTCAATCCTTGATATAAAGAAGTTTAAGTATTCCTTTACACATACCTGTAATATACACTCATTACAATTCATCTTGGCCACTGACAGACTGAGCTCTGTCTGAAAAATAAATAAATAAATAAATAAATAAATAAACTCATTTTAAGAATATACATATAAATAAATAAATAGAAATAGTAAATAGAATTTCAGTCATCTATCTTGTTTTTCCTTATGCATACTGTTATGGGACAAGACCAGCTTATTAAAATGAGAAGTTATGTACCTACCATAACGTTCCATGTTAGTTGTCTTCTTCTCACCTTCTTTCTTGCTAGATGGGTTCGGAACCGATCCTCGGCTCCGACTCGGCCTATACCAAAGCTCGAGAGCTATTTTTACCGGCTCGAGGTTCTCCTGTATCCCACAATGCTAGGCGCTAACTACCCAGATCTCGTTTGATAGATAACACCATAGCAGTTCTGATCCCAGAGCAAAGGAAAAAGAGGAATACCTATATATATAACGTACCCAGAAAAAGGGGCAACCATGGGAATCCAAGCTGGGATGAAAGAAGGCCCAAAAGGATCCTTTCGGTCTGTCCAGGCTAGGGGGTTGGAGGGTGGGACGCAAGAAAGAAGGCGAGAGGAAGACAACTAACATGGAATGTTATGGTAGGTACATAACTTCTCAATGTTAAGTTGTCAATCTCGCCTTCATTCTTGCTGGATGGGACCGCGTCCCTAGCACCTCAGCCCTGGGTGGCTCAACGGAACAGACTCTTGAGGACGGTGGAACCAAAGTTAGCCCGGCTTCTGGAGGCCATGTCCAGTTTGTAAAGAGAAATAAAGGTATGAGGAGAGGCCCATGTGGCTGCCGCACAAATTGAGTCTATAGGTAACCTAGCTTGAAAAGCTATTGATGTAGCTAAGGCTCTAGTTGAATGGGCTCTAGGTTTTGAAGGAAGTTCTTGACTCCTCAGTTCATAGATGACAGTAATCGCAGAGGCCAACCATCTGGAAAGGGTTACTTTGGAAACTGGAAGGCCTTTCTTCCCTTCCGCATAAGACAGGAAGAGCTGCTCAGATTTCCTAACTTGCTTGGTTCTATCCTGGTAGTAACGGAGTTGACGATGAACATCCAGAAAATGCAACTTTTGTTCCGCTCTGTTGGAGTAATTAGGGAAGAAGACTGGGAGATCGATAGTCTGGTTTAAATTTGCCTCAGAAGATATCTTGGGTAAAAAGGAGGGGTTAGTTCTGAGGGACACTCTATCTTTATGGAAAACCAGGTAAGGAGGACGAACGCAAAGGGCGTGAAGCTCTGAGACTCTCCTTGTGAAAGTTATGGCCACTAGAAATAGAGTTTTCCATGAGAGTAACTTCAAGGAACAGGAAGCCACAGGTTCAAAGGGAGGGAGAATCAAAGAGGTTAAAACCAGATTCAAACCCACTGTGGCGGGGGATCTCTGATTGGGGGCTTGAGTAAAACGATACCCTTAAGGAAGGCTTTACAAAGTTTATGGGACATAACATTGGAGTCTGACAGGCCAACATGAAAATTTGAAATGGCCGCTAACTGAACTCTGATAGTGGACGAAGAAGAACCTGATTGAAAAAGTTCAGCCAAGAAATCTAAGACTGACTGGATAGGAGCCGTGAAAGGATCCATGTTTCTAGTCTCTGCCCAGAAGTAGAAACATTTCCATTTGCTAGCATAAATCCTCCTGGTAGAAGATTTGTGGGAAGCTAGAATGATGTTACGCACCGAATGGGAAATAAAGGGAAGCCTGGCTAAGGTTGGAAGTGGAGCAACCGAGCTGTGAGGTTGAGAGAGAGGAGGGAGTGGTGCAGCTCGCCCGACTGATGGGTCAAGAGGTCTGGCACTGGGTCCAGATGCCAGGGCTGCTCCAAGAGGTAACGATGCAGGAACGGAAACCAGACTTGTCGAGGCCAGTAAGGGGCACTGAGGATCATTGAGGATCTCAATGCGGTAGCTTTCTGAATCAGTTGTGTGATTAATGGAAAGGGGGGAAAAGCGTACAGAAGACCCCGGGGCCAATCGTGGACTAGAGCATCAATGGGGGGGGGGTGCCCGGGAAGAGAGTGAAGAAGTCATGGCAGTTGCTGTTTTGAGGTGTTGCGAAAAGATCGCAGCAAGGCTGACCCCATCTTTGGAAAATCTCTTCCACTACTGACTGTTTGAGAGACCACTCGTGCGGCATGAGAATGGCTCTGCTCAGCCTGTCCGCTATTACTTTGGACTTCCCGGGGATATGCGTTGCTATCAGAAACCGCTGAGAAGAGATCACCCACTGCCAAAGTCTGAGTGCTTCTCGACACAAGGGGTAGGACTTGGTTCCGCCCTGCTTGTTGATGTACCACACTACGGACATATTGTCCTTCTGAACTGCAATAGTCCCTAAGGGAAGAGAGTCCTGAAGGGCTTGCAACGCTAAAAGAACTGCTCTCATCTCCAAGACATTTATGTGCAGGTGGCACTCGAAAGGTTGCCATGTGCCTTGGACTGTCCTGCCCTGAAAATACCCCCCCCACCCGATCAGGGAGGTGTCCGTTGTCACCGTAGCAACCGGGGGGGGGGCAAAGGGTCTGCCCTGAACTACTTGCAGGGAGACCATCCACCAAGACAGGTGTTTCTTGCATGATTGTGTGATTAAAATGCTGTGTGACATTAGAAGCTGTTGAAAGGGCCACTGGGAAAAGAGCATCCATTGAAGGATCCGCATGTGAAAGCGAGCTAGGGGAAGTAACGTAATGGCAGCTGCCATGAGACCTAAAGTCTTCAGTACAAACCTGTCCTGGATTCTGTTGCTCTGAATAAGGATGTGAACGTGTGCACAAATATCTGAAACTCTCTGTGCGGTTAGTTTTACAGTTAGTTCGGCTGTGTCCAATACGGCGCCTATGAAAGTAATAGACTGACAAGGTGACAATGCAGACTTTTTGAAATTTATGGAGATACCTAGCTCTTTGCAAGTTTGAATGGTGTAATCTCTGAAATGAAGACGTTGACGCCTGGTGGTGGCGGTAAGGAGCCAGTCGTCCAGATATGGAAACACCTGGAATCCTTCACGTCTCAGATGAGCCGTGACCACTGCCATGCATTTGGTGAACACTTGGGGGGGCTGTAGTGAGACCAAAGGGCAGGGCCCTGAACTGGTAGTTACTGGCCCCCAGCCGGAAGCGGAGAAACCTCCTGGAGCGCCTGTGCATCTTGATGTAGTAGTACACATCCTGAAGGTCTATAGAGCACATCCAATTGTCCTGGCCCAAAAAGGGTAGAATGGACTGTAGCATGACCATCTGGAACTTCGTTCTTTGGACAGACCTGTTTAGCCTGCTGAGATCCAAAATTGGTCTCCAGTCCCCTGTCTTTTTTGGTACCAAAAAGAACTTGGAGTAGATTCCGGATCCTTGCTGGTCTGCTGGGACTGGTTGGATGGCTCTTTTTCTTAGCAGTTTTGAAATTTCTAATACTGCTTGTTCCCTTAGACTGGGTGGAACATCTGGAAGGGGCCTTTTTGGCTGTGTTGGGGTGTGGGCAAAGGGAATTTCATAACCCTCGGATATGATTGACCGTACCCATTTGTCTTGGGTGAGGGAAAGCCAGGCTTCTGGGTACAGTGATAATCTTCCCCTGACTGCCTCCGAAGGTGGACAGTCGGGCAGCATCTCATGGATGCTGGAAGGGCTGGCCAGAGACAGTTTCTCTGCTACCCTGATTCTGCAGACCCCCTCTGCCCCTAGGGCGGCATATGTTATTGTTCCCCCCCTGCCTCTAGAGGGGAACTCACCTCGTGCATCAGGTGTGACTCCCTGTGGTTTGCAAAACCACATTTTCCCACCCTTCTAACCCTTAGGGTATGGTCTAGATGGGGTGGAAAAACGGACTCCCACAGCAGACAGAGTCTTGCCATCCTGTTCGCATCTGGTCAAAGTATCCTTCACTTGGGGTCCGAAGAACGCCGAACCATCAAAGGGGGAGTTTGTGAAGGACGCCTTGAAGGGGTCAGCAAAGTTTCAAAGCCGCATCCAGGCGTGATGCCTTAAGGCCACGCCTGTGCCTGCAGCCCTACTCGCCCCATCGGCCGCATAAGAAATAAGCTGCATGGAGGAGTTAACAATCGAGTTCAGGGTTGCCAGCTGGGAGTTGATTTTGTCTTGAGATCCCACAGCTGTTGGATCCTGGAAAGTATCACCCATTTCTTTGAGCATGTCTCTTTGAAGGCGGGTGAAATGACATAAGTAATTCAGCGACCGCATGGTAAAGGTAAGAAAACATCCGCTTACCGTACCTATCCATAGTCCTAGATTCCTTATTACTGAAGGATCAGTCAGTTCCTTCTTAGTGGCCACCGCCACTACCATGGCATCAACAGGGACACCTTTGGTTAAAAACTGTTTATCAGAAGGGGCTGTGATAAATTTTGAAGGCCTCCGTGGGGTAGGTTCCATCGAGTCAGGGGCTGTCCATGCCTTCCGCGCCACCACTTCCATAAGGGGGTCAAAGGGCAGAGACACCCAGGAGGTGGAAGGATGAGAACCAAAAGCCTCTAGGTAAACCCACTCATCCTCAGAAGGATTGAGGGTAGACCAGTTCCCCCTCTGTTTGAGGATTTCAAGGATGTCGGAAAAGGAGACATCCTCAGAGGGGGACCGTGGGGACCCTTCCAACTCACCCAAGTCGGTGTCGGATGTGACGGACTCAGGAGAGTCCACATGCTTCCTTTTGCATTTCCTTTTCCGAGGGGGCTCCCCTGATGGATCAGGGGAAGCCTCGGAAGAGAAGGATGCTCCCAATGGGGGCACCTGAGGTGTTAGATCTCTGCAGTCGGGGACGAGAGAATGGGTAGAGACTGTGGCAGGCACAACAGTGGGAGGCGCCGAGGGAGCTGACCGAGGAGAAGACACAGGGGCCAGCACGCTCCTCATGACCTCGAAGGCACCCCTATCAGGCAGGGAAGAAGGCCCCCGCTCTGAAGAGATAAGGACCCCTCCAGGCACCGAGAGGGACGGCTCCGAGGCCGATGTTGGGGCCAAACTCACCTGCGCTGAGGCTCCGAGAGGGAGAACGGGGTCGGACAAGGGTCCGATGCCACTCGCCCCCTCGGAGCCGACGAGGGAGTCCTGACACCCAGATCCTTCCAATGATGGAACGATGGAAGAGATCGGAGCCAACAACGGAGCTGAAAGGTGTGGTATCGGCTCCAATGTGTCGACGGTCCCGGCTCCCACGAACTCTGGCTCCGAGCTCAAAGGAAGAGTTGGAGGAGGAATCGATGATAGAATGGGGATAGCCGCTGTCTGTTGAGAAGGGCTCTGAAGCATCTGGGCCAGTGCCTGCGACTTAAGGAGTCTACTAACCACCCTCTTGAGGCCGTGTTCCGAAAGCCTGGAAGACCGAGAGGAATGGGACTGATGGCTCTGCTCTGAAAGCAAAGGAGATCTCGGAGCCGAATGGACAGACTCCAAAGATGGAGACCTGGAGCGCTTATGGCTCGCAGACGGTTCCGACACAACGATCGGAGCCGAATGAGTCTTGGTAGGATCGGCTCCAGCCGGACCCAAAGTAAGAGCACTAGGAGCACCACTAGACGAAGGCTCAGTTCTTGAAGCCGACGGTTTTGTGGGCTTTGAAGGTTTGCCCGACGAGGACTTGGTCGGGGAACCTTCGGGTTTCAACAAGCCTCGTAAAATAAGCTTGTTCCTTCATTCCTGCAGGACTCTTAGACTGAATGCATGGCATACACAATAAGAGTCCTGCAGGTGCAGAGGGCCCAGGCAATAAACACAAGAAGTGTGACCATCTGTCAGAGACATCTTCTGACAGCATGAGTCACACTTCTTGAAGCCTGAAACCCTGGAATCTTTGGACATCCTGAAGGGATGACAAGTCACCAACACACCAACAAACACCCACACTCAAACTTACTCAGTCTAGACACACACACACACACACAAAGACTGAGACTGTTTAAACTGAAATCTTATACTAAAAATAACTAAAATAAACTTAAGATTAAGCTAATGTCTAAACTAAAATTAGCCGAAGGCCTAGTAATCTAAGGAGTGGGGTTGGTAACGAGAACAAACCCGAAAGGTGAGCTATCTAGGAGGGGATACACTAGAGGGGTAAAGTGGGTCTAATAGAAAAAACTAATACTACAAAAAAGAAGAAAAAACCTTACCAGAAGAGATTTTTCTAAATCTAACCTGAGAGCCGGCAAAAACACAACCTCGTAGCTGAAGCGGCAAACGAGATTTGGGTAGTTAGCGCCTAGCATTGTGGGATACAGGGGAGCCTCGAGCCAGTAAAAATAGCTCTTGAGCTTTGGTATAGCCCGAGTCGGAGCCGAGGATCGGCTCCGAACCCATCCAGCAAGAATGAAGGTGAGATTGACAACTTAACATTGTATATTAATCTGAGTTTATTAATGATGCTACAACATGATTGTTAAAAAAAGTAAATATAATTTGTATGCAGGGCTGGGAAAAATGCAGCTTCATAAGCCACAGTATTGCTGTCTTTTGCACTGCATTCTTCTAGTATGTAATTTTTTATTGTGACTTTCGGCTTTTCCCAGTTAGGGGTCACCACAGCGGAACTCCGGTCCGCTAATGATTGGCAGTTGATTTTTACGTACCGAGTTGCCAGCCCTGACGCACAACCCTCAATGAAGGTATGCCCATTCATGCACATCTCCACGCAGAAGACGCTCTGAGAGTCAAACCGGACAGCGTCTTACTGTGAGGCAACAACGCTACCGCAGCACCACCACCGTGGATTCTTAGTATGTAATAATAGAGAATAGTATGTGTTGCATGTGGTGGGCGGCTACAGTGGTGCAGTGGTTAGCATTGTTGCCTCACAGCAAGAGGTTTTCCGGTTCAATCCCTGACTGGTGTGCCTTCTGTGTGGAGTCTGCATGTCCTCCCTGTGGTCGTGTGGGTTTCCTCCAGGTGCTCCAGTTTCATCCCAAAGACATGCTGCAGGTGGATTGGACACTCTAAATTGGCCCTAGGTGTGAGTGTGTGTGTATGTGTGCCTTCTATGGAAGGTTGGCCATCGGGCTGGCAACTCGACACTGTAATACTCCACTGCCAATCATGAGCAGACAGGTGATCCGCTGTGGCGACCCCTAACTGGGAAAAGCCGAAAGAAGAAGTACGTGTTGCATGAAGTGAGGCATGTAGTTATTACAAAATTATTAGCCAGGTTAGAAGTGCGTTGTTGGCTAGGGCAGGTTTGAAACATCCAAAGTTATTAACAAGAGCCCTTGGAAGCAGGTGGATCATGTATAGAAAGGTATTCACGTGAAGTCCGAGGTGAAAATCATGAGGGATGAGGACATCTGCAAAGTTTTTCATTTGTCAAA
>NC_056743.1:1537853813-1537883486 GCF_019279795.1 Protopterus annectens | reverse complement strand
TAGAACTTCCACTGGAGTGACCTCTCTCAAAGCCTCTTGTATCAGAGGCACATGGGATATATGTAAGTAGCCCTTATGAACATCAGGTGTTGGCTATTGTAGTAACAGCCCTGTGTTTCTTATGCTTAGTCAAGCGGCTCTGCTTGTGCTGTGCTGATGAGGTCATAACAAGGGCCAAAATATGCATACCTCCTACACAGCCTAGTGGGAGTTTGACTTTATTGGCCTGAAATTGTCCATGGAAATGACTTAAATTACTTAAAGGAAATAAGTCATGGGTATTCAGAATCGCTATATAGC
This sequence comes from Protopterus annectens, assembly GCF_019279795.1. Lineage (NCBI taxonomy): Eukaryota > Metazoa > Chordata > Ceratodontiformes > Protopteridae > Protopterus > Protopterus annectens. Next base: position 1,537,883,186 of record NC_056743.1, on the reverse strand, counting down.
TGAAACACCTAATGTTCATAAGGGTATTACCATTTGTTTCAGAGTCGTATTTCCCAATCTGCATGCACATCTTTTATTTTCCTTTTTATAGAAAAACACATTTTTTCTTCCTTACTTACCATTCCTACAGCACAGTTCATGGGTTCATACTAGGCTATCTGCCCTAGGGCATTTATAAGCCTAGCCAGGGTGTGTTTGCCTTTCACCACCTTAGGATGAGAATACTATACCCATTAGTTTGCTGTGCCTCTGTCCAGCAGTGATACAGAGATGATTCCCGGGGTAAACCTACGATCTCCCATCCACTCGTCAAGATTTCTCTTGAACAGAGTCAGTGAGAGCTCTGCCTCACATGGACTGGGATTCTGTTCCATAGTGTAGGGAGTCTCTGGGTGATGAATCTGTCCCTCCAGCCGTCCTATTTATATCCGTGTTGAGGTTTAAGTCTCTTGCTCTCGTGGCTCTGGTGGATTTGGATTTTTGGTGGAGCATGTCCATTAATTCGGGTTGGACATGGCCTTGTATGTCAGGCACAGATCACCTCTGAGCAGATGGTATGCGACTGAATAGAGCTGGAGTTTCTTCAGTCGGGCATCGTATGACATATGTTTGAGCCTTTATCCTTTTGGTGAGGAACTTTTGGGGTCTTTCCAACTGTTGCAGGTGTCCGGTAAGGTATATTCGAATGGGGCGTTGTACTCAATCATTGGTCTGATAAGTGAAGAGTACAGGGTACAATGACCTCTCCTGATCTGGATGTGAATCCCTTCATGATCAGGTGGGCAATGTAGAAGGTCTTCCTAACCACTTTGGCAATGTGAGTGTCAAAAGAGAGGTTACTGTCAACTTGGGTCCCCAGGTCCCTGATAACTTCTTCCGTGTTTAATGGATTACCACCTATGTGGTAATTAGGGATTACCTTGTTTTTCCCAAAGGCTATGACTATACATTTTTGGCATTTAGCGTAAGGCCATGGCGCTGGCACCAGTTATCCATTTCTATGAGACCTCTCTGGAGGATGTCTGTGTCTGATGGAGTGTCAATTATGGTGCCCAGGTTGCAGTCATCTGCAAATTTTGTCAGCCACAATCCGCTATGTTTGCCTGCACTTCAGAAAAATAAATGCTGAACAGAGGGTAGGACTGAACCCTGTGGGACACCGCTCGTGACCGGCTTAGAGTCTGACATGGCACCAGCAACTCCTAACCCTGTGTGTTCTGTCCTTGAGCCAGTTTGCAACCCATCTTGTGACATATGGGTTTACATCTAAGCTGGTGAGCTTTTCTATGATGCCGAGTGGGGTATTGTGTTGAACGCTGCTAGGCCAAGGTAGGCTGTGTGAACTGCCTTACCCTCATCAATGGCCTTAGTGACTGCTTGAAAAAAGTTGACCAAGTTCAAGAGGCAGGATCTGCCCTTGACAAAACCAAATTGGGTAGGATCAGTGTTTGTAGGTCCCCAATGTCTTTATTTATGAGTTCCATTATGATCCTCTCCATAGCTTTGCAGACAAGGCTGCGTCAAGCTTATGGGGCGGTAATTTCCAGGGTCTGTAGAAGCACCGCCTTTGTGGAGTGGGACCACAGTTGCCGTCGCCATTCTTTGGAGTGCATTATCCTGTAGTAAGGCTAAGATTAAACAGCAGCCTTATGTGTGGGTTTAGTTCCTCATTGAGTTAAGTGTAGCACACAGCCGGGGACACCGTCGGTCCCATTGATGCTGTGTTTTTTGCTTTAGAGAGAGCAGCTCTCACCTGGGCATCTGAGATGTTTGGGAGGCTAGACTCTGGTGGGATACATATTTCTCCTTTTGGGGAGGGAGGGAGAAATTTGCACTGAACCTGTCTGCGGTATGTTGGCAATGTCTGTGGGTTCAGTGATTTTTTTATCATTTTGGACTAATTCTGAGCATATCTGGGAGTTTCCACCCAGGTTTCTAACATAGCTAAAAAAGGCCTTATGATTGTCTTTTGTGTCATTAGCGATTTTTCTCTCAAAGTTGGCCTTGGATGATTTTATAAGTGATCGTAGTTTTGCTAGTATTGATCAGAGATGCCTTCCCTTTTAGGGATTTTGCTCTGTCATGTAGTAGCTTTCTCCTCTTGTTGTAGAGTTTGTTTATGGCTGGGGTCCACCAGACCGGGCGCCTGCCTTTGGTGGAAAGGGTCTTGATTTTATTAGGGATTGCTTGATCCATACATTCCTGGAGGTGCTTTCGTAGAAGGCATTTGTAAGGGTTTCAGCAGCGTGGGTTGTAGTTTCCACTGGCTCGGGGGCCTTGAAGGATACCACTCAGTCTTAAGAAGTGTGAAGTTTGCTTTGAGAAGTTCTTCACTGTGGTCTTTTGCTGGGGGTGGGCGGGATGTGGATCTCCAGTGAGATTAATTTATGGTCTGATCTCACCAATGAGGGATATACTTCTGGTGTGGAGCATTTTGTCCCCATGTTTGTGATGATCAGGTCTAGTATATTTTCTCCTCTTGTGGGAATGGTGACTAGATTGTTGCATAGCATTTGAGTTTATGAATTCCAGTCATATGATCCTTATATAAAAAGAACACGTTAACTAATTATGACATTGACAAAACCAAAGGGCAAAACACAACTTATGGGCAAAGCCAAAAAGCAAAACCCTATCTATCTATCCATCTATATGTCTGTCTCTGTAGGTAATGGTTGTTGTTGATGCAACACCCTGACCCTATGAACCAAATGGAAAATAAGGGGGGTGGGGGTTGATTCTGATGCCTCGTGTCATGCTGCAGATTTCTACTCTATTTGAACAAACTACAATGTGACCTTCTTGAAAATTGGTACAGGGAGAACCTGATAAAAGGCATACCTGGCCACATTACAACCCTGAAATAAAGAATGACAAGCTTCCACAAAGGGAACAAATGAACACAGTGAATTCACAAAATGAAGCTGACAGTGAAACAAAAAGTAAGATTTCCATGTTCTTAAAGGATTCGGTGGAAGTAAAATATGCCATGAACAAATAGTGGAACATTATCTGTGGAACCCAATCTATTAATAGGATACATAGCCTAATTTCATCGATCATAAACTGCAGAATTTTAGGTGGTGGGTGTAAAGACAGACATTGCCCACCATAGACATGAATGCTGGCACTTTTCCCTGCATGCCTCTAAGATGCAGATGCTATGAATTCTGAGTAAGAAAAACAGCTTTTATTGTCCAAACTGAAAAGAAATATTACATCATGTTACTGGAGTTGAATACTTTCAAAACATTAATTAGTTGCTAAAATCTATGAAACTTATGTATCTGTTTGCCTATTTTAACTTAACAGATTTGGCATTTATTGTTATTCAATGGAGCATGCTGAATTAGGATTCGGTCATCTTTCCTCATTTAACTGTTAGGTTCATAAGCATAGATTGTTGTACTTTTTTTAGTAATAGATACATCCCTATTCATTTTTATATTCAAAGGGTGGTGTTTAAAATGATATAAGAGATGCAAGGTAGGTTGCTCACAGTCACCGTGTCATCTAGATAGTTCTCACCATAGCCCTGGCTAGCTGCAATTCTGTTTACAATAGTAAAATATTCAAGAATTATAATTTGGCTGGTTGTCAGGTATTTGTTAACAATTGTCCATTTTAATTGTGAAAATAATATCATTTTATCACATCATAGATAAGGTAACGAACTAGTGGCTATACTTAGTGACAAACATTATATAAAGTGTTAGTTTTGATAAAGCACTAACCACATAGGCTAGAAATTAAACACATAAGGTATAACCAATGACCTACCAATAGCAGGAGATATGCAGAATGGGTGTGAAAGATGACACCTATTCCATGATAGCCTAATAGCCTAACCAAATAGTCTATGGCTTATGTTTATGACTACAGCATAAGTGAATTGTATGTCATGTAAACTGGACTTAGACTGAATGAAGCCCAAGTAATACCTCTCAACTGTCCAGATTTTTGCAGAATGTCCAGATCTTTGGCTCATATTTGTGGTCTGTTCCTCATAAAATTTGTGATTTTCTTGCAAATCACTGGGATGATCTGAGAATTAAAGTCACTAAATAATGACATACATTTGAGTTTCAGGCTTCAAATCCTTCAGAAAATGTAAACAAACCCTATTACTTTAGCAACTTCCTAAGTTTATAAGAGCAGTATTTAAAAAGTGTGCCTGATTTTGGGCCCTTGCCCCTCCCCCCTCTATTTTATCAGCCTTTGTCCAGATTTCTTACACTAAGAGATTGAGAGGTATGAGCCCAACTAAGGGCAAAAGCACTCATCTATTTAATATCTTTATTTTCAATAAGTATTGCTTACTCAAGAAGTTATAAGTGCTTCATTAAAGTGTCAAATGAGTTTGTCTATATATTATGATACTTTTTTCTGCACAAACATATATATATATATATATATATATATATATATATATGTGTGTGTTTGTGTGTGTAAGTATATTTAGAGAGACAGAGGGAGAGAGACAGAGACAGAGAGAGATGGGTCTATGTAAGATAACCAGTTCTACAAAATATTACAGAACCAAATAAAACAGAAAATAACTGCATCTCAAAATGTCAACGCTGAAACATGCATGCTCAAAGATATAAACTGTTTTTGCATAGGAACCCACACACACACATATAGAGACAGATAATTATACATATATATAAACAAACTCGGCACATAAAATCTACTGCCAATCATTAGCAGACCGAGTTCGCTGTGGCGACCCTAACCGGGAAAAGCTGAAAGACACAACATAAACAAGCATATTATGGAAGACCTCCTGAGCCGATCACTTCATTATGTGGTGCAAGTATCCATACAAGGACAAATTATCCTAAATGTTATTTGTAAGAATGGAGACTGTATCAAAGAGCTAATAATCAAAGGCCATCTGGAGTAAAATGCTGCAGAGTCATATCATAAGTTCTGTATTAGATTTGAAACATACTGAGGTGGATAGACTTTCTTTGCCAAATGGTTTATGGGGATAACATGGTTCCAGTGTCTAAATAACAATTGAAGAGGTTTAGCAGACCATTATAATTGCTATGTCGAGTTATGTGTTAACAGGCAAGAAGGAAAGGAAGAAAATAATATTATCATTCTTTGGGAAGGCGGATCACGTAGCAAATGTGCTGGGATCAAAACAACATTGTCAAATACAATTAACAGTATCATATAGGCAATGCAAGCTATGAGGAAAACCTAGAAGCAATACTATGGTTAGCAAAGTAGATATTGTGGAGGCATATGAGTGCCCCTGATGGGCTACTGACTCATTAGTGCCTGCCTCTGGCAACTATCATCAATAGTGAGCCAAAGCTCCCAAACAGAAATGACATTTGTCACTAAAAAACACTCAAGTAAGCGTTTTTGCAGGGGAATACCTCTATATACCCCTTGAGGTGTGTGGGGGTTTGTACCCCCACACCTTTCTACTTATATTCTGTGTCACATTTTGGGGAGGAAAGGGGGAATTCCCAGTACGCTAGTAATTTGGCACTCTGGTGAAGAGATGGACAGTCATGCACTAGTGATTGCACAAATGAGTGTCAATTATTACTCATTCATGAAGCAATTGGATCTCAAAAATGAGTTAATATAATGGAGCAATTATGCAAAGTACTAAGGAAAGTTATTGTTACAAATGCAGACAAACAGGAAGCACATCCTTGTTTTCTCGATGTGTGTATGAGTGTGTGCTTGTGAGCATGTATATATGTGTCTGTGTATATCTAATACAAACATATCAAAAATACAATTATAACTGTATTTTGGGTATGCATACAAAAATAAAAATATAGAGTAAACACCACAATAAAACATACACAATACAACAAAATTATCTTAGCACACCCACAGATCTGGAAATATTGAGTTATTATTATAAAGTTAGTTGCTACGCATCAATCTAATCAGAAGTATAAAATAGAATAACCAAAAGTACATAAGTACACTGTTTGAGCTCAGGAATTTGTTAGCCGAGCCTTATACTGTTGTAATTTAACCATGGCTTTAAAAAGAGAAAACTAAAATGAAGTATTCAAACCAGTAGCAAACCTCAGAGTGGTCATGTTTAACTACAATGGTGTATCAAGGGTAAACTATCATCATGTGATTATTTTAACATAGCTAAACCACTCTGCCTGTCCCCACACACAAAGACATAAAATATCACGCTTTGCGATCTGAAAGGAGAGCGACGGGGATTAAAGATACCCACACAATTCTAGTAATAGTAGGAGCAGCGGGACTGATAAAAAAGAGAATCTGTAATAATTTTTAAATATAATACCAGTATATGTAATATTGTATGTATTGCAGAAGGAAGCAATCATTGCAGATGTGGAGAAGAGCACTCTTGGCTAACATCAATGACTGAAGCAATACTAAATGAACTCAAATAATATCCAGGCTTAAGAATAGGATCCGCTCCTGTCAGAGTATTAAAAACCCAAAACATTTGGAGGCAGATAAAAATGAATAGCCAGGAAATAAATAAATAGATAAAATAATTTTGCAAATGATTTAAGTCATGTTTTTCTGTTAGTGTTCCACACTTCCACAGGGAAAGACATAACAGACCTTCACATCTGCTGGTGGAAAAGGAAATTAGAGGGCTAGACAATGGAAAATCTCTCATTGCTGCCTGAATGATGCCCACATTATAGCTGTCTCTTGCCGTGGTGACGAAGAACAAATGGGCAAAGTCATGGCCGAGGTTAAATCATCTGCAGGCAAAGGAGACAGAAAAAAATAACTTAAAAAATAATACCACATAAAACAAGAATACAAGCTTCTTCCACTAGGACCTAGCAAATAGCAAAAGATGTATTAGAAGCATACTCAAGGACTGGGAAAAAAATAGGAGGATGCTTCAGCATGACTCACAGTAAGCAGTGATATTGTTAACGATAGACATCGTTATCAACACATACCTTTGGTCAAGCGTTAAAGCCTCTTTGCATGCAGTAGATAGTAAAAGGTCGTCAATAAAGAACTTGAGCAGATCATTTCACAGAGATGGATACAATGACACCACATTTTAGGCAGGATAGTGGAATATCAAGACTGTGGTGCAAGGAAGAACACAGAAATATGTCTCATTTTTGAGTTTGAGTACATTCCTCTCAAAGCCTAATAGTTTTGTATCCTAGATCATGACCAAGTTAGAGCTGGATATGTTTAAACACTGGAATCAAAATGACCAGTCCAAAGTCTCACCAATTGTTCAATGCTTTGGCTTCATACAAAATAAAATGATTATTATACCACTTTGTAAAATATTTACAGTTTGACCATGAAAAGGTAGTTAAGCAATTTGGGTGAATATGAGTGATCATCCTCCCTCGTATGGGTGGTCATATCCAGCACATCTTTGTAGTCAAATATTACTTTACATGGTGTAACAATATCCAGAGATCACAGGGTCACAAACACAGATATGCACAGGTGAGCTAGGACACCAAATACATTATGCATTCTCCTATTTTTGTTATTTAGTTGGGGGGTGGGACAATTGTATATTATCAAAATTATGTACTAATATTTGGTTACTAGAAAAAATTACATACAGACACACACACACACACACACACACATATATATGCGTGCCCGAGCAAAGACATACACTTGCACATATATGCACAAACACTTAGACATATATGCATACTCAAAAAAACACACACACACACACACACACATATTTTCAGTTAGCAAGACTTGTTGAATGCTGTTTATTGATTACTACTAGTGCAGTATAGTCAGCTTATGTATAGGCAGCTACAACAGTTTAGTGTGATTTTACTGTGGCCACAGTACTGCTACTGTGGAGTTAATTTATACAAGTAACTGGAGTATAGAGGTGGAAAACTCCACATTAGGATGTGTGAGGTCGAAACCTCCATGTATGCTCTTTTGTTTGGTGTGGTTTTGATGTGTCATAAAGTGCTTTGGTATTGAGGACAGTTAGATTTAGATAACATATATTTCTTGCTGAGCATGGTGTTTCATTGGAGTTTTCTTTTGAGTAGCTGTGCTTATGATATGTTGAGCTCTTGACAGCACTTTTGTGAACAGCTGTGTGTTGCTGGTAATAAAGACATACTCACAAATAATGCAATAGTACTTTAATGTTATCAGGTTTGAATACTGCAGTGAGAAAATCAGAAGTGGTAATTGACTGATAGATGAATGATCAAATGGTAATTAAATAGTGGTTGTAATGTTTTCCTATACATCCTAAGGAAGTCCAGTTGCAAATTGTGAATGAAAGTACTAAATTAAAGTATTTGGTTTTGAATGTTTACAGAATATTATTTTTTCTTTTTTTAGTTTTATTTTTAACACCTGACCTGTTTGCTGAGCATTTGTATTTTTCAGATTAAATAACTTAACTATATGTCTCCAAATTACATTAAGCTTGTACTAACTGCTAAAAACAAGTTTATTGTTCTTGATTTTGTGAGACTAGCTAAATGAACTTCAAATCAGATTTGTTTAAAAACAATTTTCAGTTGTGATGCAGGGCTATGATAAATACAATCAAGTCCACTTCATCAAATTTATGTAAGATACATTCTTCTTCATTTATAAAATAAAGAAAATATTTGACTCTGCTGTCCGAAGCTGCACAGAAATACCCATTCCTAAGTTCTTCAGAAAATTAGCTTCACATTATCCTGCTTGAGATAAATCTGACTTATTGTGTAAATTGGTGAATGCCAACATTGTTCATTTTTTTGTTTTTATCATTATGTGATTCTGTAAATAAATCAGTTGTCATATACATTGATAAACTGAAATGTATTTGTATAAATCTCTCATAGCTTTGTCAGACAGACTGGTCAAATTCAAATGAGGTTTGGTAACAAATAAATTTGTCAAGGGACATCATCAGGTGGGGTTAGTTAAATATAGTAGTAGGAATTAAGAGGGTGGGGGGGTTGAAAATGTTAAAACAAGAATGACGGATGTTTGGGAGGAAATGAGATATGGATAGTCCTAAAGGGGTTTAGGCAATTGTAACTGGGGAAGGAATCACAGTTTGGTATGAACGTGCTACTGCGAGTATTACGTCCATGACAACCTGTAGATACTGTGGTACGCATAGGCCTTGAATGGCTTTTAGTCAGGAAGTGGAAGTGGAGGGATGTGTGGGCAGAGAGAATGAGGTGTTTTGGTCATGGTTGGCATTGTGTTAGTGAGATTTGTTTTTCAGCATTGGTGATTGAAGTGGACAAGTCTGGGTACATTAGGGATTTGTAGGCAGTCTGACTGGTGTGTTTTTCTCATTTGTGTAGTGTGTTTTGACAAGACTGCCAGTTTCCTGGGTTGTTTTCAACATGGGAAGTGACGGTGTGTAGTAGTTGTTGCTGTGTGATTCAAAGCATGTCTCTCAACTATACAGCTTTTCCTGTTACTGTCAACTTTCTAAGTTTTTTTTTTGTTTCTTCCCCCACAGATGCCTATTCACAGGCTGCAAACTCTATATGGCAACTGTTGACCTGGCCTGTGCTGGGTGGCATTAGACCATTGTGCAGTTTCCTAGCTGGTCACTTAGTTTGGTTTCATCCAAAAGCCTGGGGTTTTCCTGACTAACATTGATTTGAGGCAGGTGCTCGTCTCCTACATCGGTGGTGTTGTGATACCTGGGGGATCCCATATGAGTGGCAGGTTGGTTTTGACCATGAACGTATAGCTGCTTGTCTGGAATGCAGACCCCATTGGCCAGTTCTCCTTTTTGATCACTGTGTTTAATGTTTTAAGCCTATGTCGCAGCGCACACAAAAAAAAAAAAAGAGAGAAAGAAGACTGACCTGTAACATGCTTCCTTTTTGGGAGTACGTGTCGAAGTTTTGATGATGCTTGCGGGGTGGGGGTTTACAAGCACAGATGGGCATGGCATAGTTGAAACCCTACTGGATGATCTCCGTATATAATGAGGTCGTGTAGTAATCTGTCTCCCGGGCAATGCAGCGTGCCAAGCCTGTTATTGTAGTTACTTTCTAAGTTTATAACAGCAGGAGCTTATCTCTTATTTATTCTTGTTTTACTTTTACACTCGCTAAACAGCAAATGCGCTGCTTAGCGAGTGTAAAATAACTGCTGAATCGATCTCACTTGTACTCTATTGCCAGGATTACCAACTATTTTGTCTTTTTTTAAAACGCTCATCCTGTTGCCTTAATGCTTATTTTTGATTAAGGTTCTGTAATGCGATCATTAGACGATCGCATTACAGAACCTTAATCAAAAATAAGTATCAGCAAAAATAAGCATTGAGGTAGTAGGTGGAACGTGGCAAAAACAGACAAAATGGTTGATAATGCTTTCTGTAATGAGATCGTTTCTTTAAAAACTAAGAACATCACGATCGCATTACACAACCTTTACAAAATATAATTGTCAGCTAAAGATAATCAGTTCCCACAAAACTGTAAGGGCAGTGGACAATGTACCTGTATTGAAAGAAGAAATAATGCTTCCATGCGATACATTACAGTAGCTTCAATTAAGATCCCTCAAAAAAATAGATGCACCCAGCAACTACAGTGAGCAGAATAGTTCCCACAGATAGAAACAAAAAAGAAACGGCTGCGGGTAAAACCAAGGTGAAAAAAAATAAGTAAAAATATATAAACACAATGCACCAAGGTAACACACAATAACGTTTAATGAAAACAAAAAGTAAAAGACAGAGGTGAGCACTTTCGCAACAATAGTTGCTTCATCAGACAAAGATCAAGTGAATAGCACTGCTTAAATAGGTAACAAACCAATTATCTCATGAATTAATGATGTCATACACCAAAAGTTATTTAAAGAGACAGTTACAACATGAGCATAGTAATGGTATGAATAAGATATAAAATGCTGGATAAATAATGCATAAAATACATTTGCATATGCATAAAATGTAATATAATAAAAGTAACAATAAAAATAAAAATGAACAATAAAAACTGTCAATGTTTAAGGCGTCTACCTTTCAAGAACGGAATCAAAGAGGTGGTACCATTGAGGCCTGGGTATCTTTCTGCATTAAGTTTCAGTATCCATTTCTGTTCATGGCTCTCTGTAACATTTTCTATATCTCCACCTCTCAGATTTCTATATATGTGTTGCAAGACAAAGAATTTGAAGGAATGACAAGAATCTGTGCACATAACATGATTAGCAAGTGCATTTGTTTGCTTATTATTCCTAATGTCACGGATATGTTCTAAAATTCTGTCTTTAAAAGCCTATTAGTTTTGCCAACGTAGAAGGCAGGACATTGCTGGCAAAAACAAAAGTAAATGACGTCAGTAGTCTTGCAATCTGAATAAATATTGGAATGTAGTTTAAAATGTCTGGTTGGATGAATATATATGTTTTTACTGTAGATATATGGGCATGCACTACATGATCTACATGGAAAAGTGCCGTGTTGCGTGGTTCACTGTTGCAAAGATACTGTTTAAGTGACCTATTGTTCCTAAAGCTAAAGTGTGGAGTATTGGCAATTGTGGCATTAAGGTTAGGGACCCCTTGTAACAGATGCCAATGTCTCCTAATAACATCAGTGTATTGGTTAATGTTACTAGCAAATTGGAACACAACTCTAAAATCATTACTAGTCGGAATGACATTGTTATCAGCAGAATCATTCCTAGTAGATTGAAAGTATGGTCTACATCTGGTATGTCTCATTTGCCAAGCATTGGAAATAGTCTTATCAATGTCAGTATCATGGTAACCCCTTTCCAGAAAATCAGATTTTAAACTGTAAGTGCAATCTCTGCATCCTCATCTTTATCATGTAGTCTTAAGCATAGCCGGCGTTAGGCACCATGAACTGCCGCTGTCCCCGATTACTTACCCGCAAATAAGGGCAGCGATGTTCCGACCGGCATTTACGCTACGGCTCCGGCTCCTCGTGGATGTCTAGCTGCTCCATCATCCTCATCCGCTGGTTACTTTGTCCAACCGGGCGTGTACTTTGCTTCGCCTCGGCCCTCATGGACATCTAGCTGCTCGTCGTCGCGAAACTGCATTTCCGCTTTTCCGCTTTTTTTTTGATTGGCTGGCAAGCTGCACTCAATCAGGTCCCGCTGAAACAGGGATCTGATTGGTTGCAGCAGCCTGCTAACCAAGTCCCTTTGTGGTTTTTGATTGGCTGGCAAGCTGCACTCAATCAGGTCCGCTGAAACAAGGGATCTGATTGGCTGCAGCAGCCTGCGAACTAAGTCCTTGTTTTTGTTTTTAAGTAGGAAGTGATGAAGCAAGGACCTGATTGGTCCTGCAAATCACTTCCTGCACAAACTGCCTTTAAAGGCACCTGCAGCTAATAAGGATCACTTCTCTTGTTTTTCAACAGAGGAGTGTTTCTTATCAGCAGCAGAGTGATCGAGCGTGTTTGGACCAGCGTGAGGACGGACAGCAGGAACGGATCAGCGGTGGATCAAGCCTTTGCAGCGGTCGTGGTTTGTGGATTATACTCTTTTTAAACTGTCCTTTTAAGGGCAACTTCTGAAAAGGTCTGACAAACTGTCCTTTTAAGGACAACTTTTGAAAAGGTCTGACAAAACTGTCCTTTTAAGGGCAACTTCAAAGGGACTGAGTGGTCTGAGGAAGGTGAACAGAGCAGGTGAGCCTTCAGTCGTGAAGGGGGAGCAGAGTATTGGAAGCAGCCTTCTGTTGAAAGCAAAAAAGGTAAGTTTTGGGGTTTAGTTATAACTTTATTTTTGTGGGGGGTGGGTAATTTTTTATTTCTTTTTTTGTTGATATTTCTTGTGTTTGTGCATATTTCTACTAAGAGGTTTGGGGAGTGTGGGCTGCGGTTGCATTAGTTTTATTTTAGTTTTGTGTACAGTTTTGTGCTCGGAGGTTTGGGGTGAGGACTGTAGTGGTACTAGTTTTATTTTGGGGCTGTGGTTGTATTAGTTTTATTTTGGTACTGTGTAGAGTTTTTGTCCTGAGAGGGTGGGGGTCAGGTTGTGTTATGTCTGTGTGCTGGTGGTAAAAGGATGGGTGGTGAGAGGCTGTGGTTATAACAGTTTTACTTTACTCATTTTACTATACTCACTTTACATTTGTTTTCTGGACAGTGTAGGATAGAATCCATTTTCAGTGGATGCCCAGGAAGAAATGTTTTTAGTATATGTGCTAGAAATATGTAAAATAATTTGGCTTCTGTTTATATGAGGGACAACATAAGGGAATGTGAAGTGTAATATACATTTAATTTTAATTGCCGATTCGTTAGGAAAGTGTATAACTTATTTGGAGCAAGAGGATTTTGTTTTGGCTTTATCTATGCTGTATATGTAAACGGTAGAGAGAATGGGATAGGGGTGATGAAAAGGAGGGGAGATAAATAATGGGACAGAGAAGGATATTGTAGTTGGCTAGAGCAGGGGTAGGTGGGCAGTCTTGTGGGCTAGAGCAGGGATAGGTGGGCAGTCTTGTGAGATGCTGCTGTCTAAGTCAATAGTATTGGGTGTATGGGGTAAGTGGCAAGTAAAATATTGGTTGAGAATGAATGCATTCCTCTAGGAGTTTAGGTAGCGGGGGAAGAATTGCTCTTGGCCTATAATTTAAGTTCGCTCAAGCTTCCACCTTTGTGCAAGGGTATAATGTATATTTTCCAGATGGTTGACTGACTGCTCAGTAATGGATCTTTTGTATTCGGGATACGAACTGGCTTCAACTGCTACTTTTTGAAACTGTTGGTAGATTTGTCAACTGAATTTGTAGTAAGTTTTCAGTTTTTGTAGTAAGTTTTCAGTTTTTTTACACATTTGTTAAACGCTGTTCTGCTATCTAGGTTTATAGTACTGTTTTACACTATCCCTGCTGTTGCACCTTGTTCTGTAGTTTTTTGGCTGTTTGAATTGTGCTGAGAGGTTAGGAGGTTGATGGGGCATGTACGTTGCTTAAAATGCATAATGTTGGGAGGGTGGTTTGCAGCTGTGAGAATGTTGCTGTTGAAGGCATAGATGTTTTGAATGTATACTAATGCAAGCCTTGTGAACTACTATTGCATATAACTTCAATGTTCTAATCACTGATGCAATGACTGCAATGTTTTCGTTGTCCGTACTTAATGTGTTGAAAGTTTGGGAGTGTGGTTAGGACCTGTGAGAATGTTGTAGTGTTCAGTGTTTGACTGGAGCCTTCTTAATGGGGGTCATGTAATAGGACATTGTTAATGCTATGCCTATGCTTTTGTTTTCACTTTATCCAGGATTATTAGCATCACGGTGGGGGTACTGCAGAATGTACTAGTATCTTAATGCATGCTAATGCAAATACTGTTCTGTTAAGGGTTATAGTACTGCTTAAATAGCCCTAGTGTTACAGCTTGTTCCGAGTTATTTTTAGCTGTTTGGATTATGTAATTTAGAGTATGCTGGTACCTGTACATTGTTTAAAAGCCCAATGTTGGGAGAGTAGTTAGTGGCTGTGAGAATGTTGCAGTGTTCAATGTTTGCCTGAAGTTTTTAATGTGGGGCCACACACACTAAAGCACATTGTTAATGCTACGCCTATGTTGCATGCTAATGCAAATACTGTTCTGTCGAGGGAATTAGTACGGCTTAAATATCCCTAGTGTTACAGCTTCTTCTGAGTTATTTTTGGCTGTTTGGATTATGTAATTTGGAGGATGATGGAGGCTGATATCTTAATACATGCTAATGTAAACACTGTTCAGCTGTCTAGGTTTATAGTACTGTTTAACTATCCCTGATGTTACGCCTTGTTCTGCAGTTATTATTGACTGTCTGAATTATGCTCTTTGGAGGTTGAGAGAACTTGTGCATTGTTTACCATGCCTAATGTCAGGAGGGTAGTTAATAGCTGTGTGAATGTTGTAAAAGGTGTGGATGTTCGAATGTATACAAATGCACACCCTGTTATGCTACTATTGTTTACCAACAATGTACTGATGCAATGGCTTACCTTTTATCATTGTCCGTACTTATTGTGTTGAAAGGTTTGGAGTGTGGTTAGGGCCTGTGAGAATGTTGCAGTGTCCATTGTTTGCTTGGAGTATTTTTAATAGGGGGTCACAGACTGTAAGCACATTGTTTATGCTATGACTTTTTGTTTTCACTTCATCCAGAATTCTGCCTAGACTTGTGGGGTTAAGAATTCAGAATGTACTGATATCTTAATGCCTGCTAATGCAAACACTGTTCTGCTATCTGTTTATAGTGCTGTCTAACTGTTCTTCATATGCTTTGTTGCAATGACTTATTTTATGGTCCATAGCTATTGAAAGTTTGGGAGTGTGGGTAGGGCCTGTGACAATGTGGCAGTGTCCATTGTTTGGAGTTTTTTTTGTAATGGGGAGTGTCAGACTGTAAGCACATTGGTAATTTTTTTTTCACTTTGTCCAAAATTGTGCCGAGATGGGGGGGGGTAAGAATTCCACAGAATGTACTGATGTCTCTAATGCATACTAATGCAAACACTGCTCTGCTATCCAAGTTTTTGGCTGTCTGAATTAAGTTGACAATTTTAGGAGGTTGACGGGGCCTGTGAAAATTGTGTCCAGATGTTTGTTTTTAGCCTGTTCTCTCTCAGTGATTGCATAGCACAATGTGGACAGCTGAGGCTACTAACAGAAATGGACTTCTTGTTTCATACCCTCCACGTAATGCATGGTACATTCCTTAGATTTATGCTTTTGTACACTGATCCTGTGCTAAGAGGGGTTGTGGGAATGTCAGTCTCCCAGTCTGTGTGCCACTTCATCCTTCACACATGAGGTTGTCTAGCAAATCCATGATTTCACTCCTTTGTTCAAAAATTATTTTGATTTGTTCAAGTCTGCTAAGAGATTGAGAGGGAGTGGGCATGTGTAGTCTGTATTGTACCGTAACATTTGTCTTGCCTCAATTTGGTGTGTTCTCCTTCAAACTTGTGCCTCTCCTAGTCATTAGTTCTTTCAGACTTTAGTCTAAGAAGCTTGTAATATCAATCTTTGCATCATCTGTGGCCACTTCACATGTTTAGGGGATGACAGGAGAAGAATTGTGTAGAAAAGCTGACATTCACCTCTAGTGATAGATATCTAACATGAAACTGTAACCTGGGCCTCTCATTACTTGTTTGTGCCTACTGGTTAGTCATTTTTCAGTCTTTCTGCCTGCAGTGCAATAGACTGTCAATGAAAGCCATTAAGCATTTTTAATAACAGTATGACCAAAGGACTCTGTATATGTAGTAATTCTGCTTTACTTCCATTCCCAGTTAGAGATGAAGCGCACATATTTGTCAGGAGCAGCAAAAAGAAAGCTTCAGCAGCAGAGAAATGAGGATGCAAAGAGACAGGGTTCCATTATGAAATTTTTCTGTGACTCATCAGTGAGGGAGATTCAGGAAAAGTCTGCCTTCAGGACAACACAATGGTTTTGCATTACAGTCTGACCACTGTGAGGCCAGCATCCTTTCACTAGAAAGTAACAACTTTCTTCCGGCCACACCACAGGCTACTTCCTGTGGACCTACAGCCATTACCATGGGTGAAAGCACGGCAGCAAATGCAGACTCACCTGAGGTGTTGCCTGGATCACCAGACTTTGATACAGAAGGAGCCCATACTTCCATAGTGACAGATGTGGCCTATGACTTGCAGGAGTGTCGGGTACATCTTTGGAGGATCTAGGGACTTGGCCAGACTTGATTAGGGATGAGTTTAGGGTAGCTGCCATTCAGCATGGACCTGTGCAAGTGGTGTTAACACAGTTCCCAGTCAATGAGCAGAAAGAAGATTTACATCTGAGAACTACTTCCATGTGCTGCCTAATGGAGCGAGAGCAAAACGCACTTGGCTGACATATTCGGTCTCAAAGGATGCACTGTTTTGCTTTCCATGCAAATTGTTTGGACATTCTAACCATCTTCTCAGGTCAGGTGGTTACAAAGCATGGAGAGAGATGTCCAAAGCTTTACACAGCCATGACAGAGCCAGAGCATATGGCATGCATGATGAAGTGGAAGGAACTGGACAACAGAATAAAGAGTAGGCAGACTATGGATGATAAGAGGCAAGCAGTGGTTGAAAAGGAGATAACTCACTGGCGTGGTGTGTTAGAACGCATTATTGCTGTTGTCCAGTACTTGGCAGAACGGAACATGGCATTCCGTGGTACAACTGATGCCCTGGACACCTATGGCAATGGCAACTTCTTAGGTCAAGTGCAACTTTTATCGCAGTTTGACCCTGTTATGGCTGAACATTTGCGTCAGATTCGTAATAAAGAGATAATGGATCACTATCTTGGGAAGGACATACAGAATGAAGTTATCCAGTTGATTGGAAATGCTATCTTAAGGATCATAGTAGGGAAGGTGAAGGACACTAGGTACTTTTCTGTGATTCTTGATTGCACGCCAGATATCAGCAATCAAGAGCAAATGACTGTAGTAGTTCGGTATGTGGACATTTCACAGACTGTAGCCACAGTTGAGGAACATTTTCTGGGATTTGTGCCTGTGAATGACACAACTGGGGCAGGGCTGACAGAAGCTCTTCTTAAGACTCTTCAAAATCATCAACTGGACATTAATGACTGTCGAGGACAAGGATATGACAATGGCAGCAACATGAAGGGGTAAGCTGGACTGCAGGCCCGGATAAAACAGATGAATTCAAGGGCTTTTTATGTGCCATGTGCCTGCCATAATTTAAATCTTATAGTTAGTGATGGAGCACATTCATCAGTACAGGCAGTGTCATTCTTTGGATGTCTGCAGAACATTTACGTACTCTGTTCAGCATCAACAAACAGATGGCAGATCTTAAAACGGCACACAAATGTCACTGTGAAGCCACTGTCGGAGACTCGCTGGGAATGCAGGATAGACTCTGTCAAGGCAGTAAGATTTCAGTTGAAGGGAGTCATTGAGGCATTACAGGAGATAGGGGAAGCGATGCGTACAAATGATGCTGCAACATATCAACAAGCAAGAGGACTGTGCTCAGAACTTATGTCATGCCAGTTCATTGTATGTTTAGTGGTTTGGTATGATGTGCTGACAGAGGTAAATCGTGCAAGCAAAGTTCTGCAGAGTCCATCTGTTGATATTTCAACATGTGTCAAAGTGCTGGCATCCACTATGGACCTGCTTAAGAATTACAGAGAAACAGGATTTCAACATGCCATGGGCGAAGCCTCCAAGATAGCAGAAGAACTGGATGTTGGCACCACATTTCAAGAAAAGAGACGAAGGAAAGTAAAACGGTTCTTTGACTATGAAGGGGAAGATGAGACTGTACAGGATCCAGCGATAAAACTACGTGTAGAGTTCTTCAATGTGCTGCTGGACACAACAATCCAATCGTTTACTGACCGGTTTCAGCAGCTTTCCGAGTTTGATAAGGCCTTTGGATTTTTATCAAATATTAAAGCCTTGAGTGATGTTGCAGAAGACACACTGCTGCAACACTGCAAGGCTCTGAAAGAACAACTGACTGACAGAATAAGTGGCCACTGTGATATTGATGACTCTGACCTTGGACACGAACTTAAAAGCCTTTCTCGAATGATTGATAATGAATCGTCACCACTGACTGTGTTAAATTTCCTTATTCGCAACCACTTGCAAGACATATATATAAATACTTATGTTTCAATGCGCATTTATTTGACTGCACCTGTTACAGTGGCTACTGCAGAACGCAGCTTTTCTAAGTTGAAACTCATAAAGACATACCTGCGTTATCAATGAGTCAGGAGAGACTTTCAGGCTTAGCTGTGCTCTCAATTGAGCATGAAGTGGGCCAAAGTGTATCACATGGCAGCCTCATTGAAGATTTTGTCCGGAAGAAAATTCGTAAGATCCCAGTAAAACTGTAGATTAGGTATGTGCTCATATTTCCTTTCCAGTAATCTTTATAATGCTGTCAGGCAGTAATTTCAGGTAGTACCTTAGTCTGGCTTGTATGCTGTGTATTCACTGTTTTTGTTTACGTACCTCCAACAGGTAGGACCATGAGGATGGAACTAGCAGGATGTTAGGCAAAGGTAGCTAGGATCAGCTGGACTCGGAGTGGCAGGACTTGTCAGGAGCAGAAGGACTCATGTGGAGTGGCAGGGTAGTGGCAGGACTCATCAGGATGGTATGACAGTTGGAGCAGCAAGACTCTTCAAGGGCTAGGACAGAAGCGAAGGAAGAACAGACAAGTGGCAGCACAGTTGGGAGCAGCAAGACTCTTCAAGGGCTAGGACAGAAGCGAAGGAAGAACAGACAAGTGGCAGCAGTCAGAAGCTGAAGAGGTAAATGCATATGGAAGATGAATGCCACTTTGGTATTCATCTTTTTCTTTCTGGGTTTGAGTCTGCCTGTGTCAGACTTACTAATCCCCATTACTCTCATGTGCATGGGTTTGAGTCTGCCTCAGGCTCAGTAATCCCCATGGCTTTCCTTGTATGTTGTCTGTAATCTTTTCTGTGTCCCATAGCTGTGTTGTGTACATCTGCAGTGTGACTGTTCATGTCAGTAATTGTGTGGGTGTTAATGTTCAGTCTTGCTGTAGTGCTGTCTTTTATCATGTGTGTGGGAGTCTGTGTCTCTGTCTCGGGGTCAGTCTGTGTGTGTGTGGGTCTGTGTCTCTGTCTCTGTGTGTGGGAGTGTGTGTGTGTGAGTCTGTGTGTGTGTGTGTGAGTCTCTCTGTGTGTGTGTGTGTGAGTCTCAGTGTGTGTGTGTGTGAGTCTCAGTGTGTGTGTGTGTGAGTCTCAGTGTGTGTGTGTGTGAGTCTCAGTGTGTGTGTGGGAGTCTCTGTGTGTGTGTGTGTGTGTGTGTGTGTGGGAGTCTCTGTGTGTGTGTGAGTCTCAGTGTGTGTGTGGGAGTCTCTGTGTGTGTGTGTGTGTGTGTGTGTGTGTGGGAGTCTCTGTGTGTGTGGGAGTCTCTGTCTCTGCCTGTGTGTGTGTGTGTGGGGGAGTCTCTGTCTGTCTGTGTGTGGGGGAGTCTCTGTCTGTCTGTGTGTGTGTGGGAGTCTCTGTCTGTCTGTGTGTGTGGGAGTCTCTGTCTGTCTGTGTGTGGGAGTCTCTGTCTGTCTGTCTGTGTGTGTGTGGGAGTCTCTGTCTGTCTGTGTGTGTGTGGGAGTCTCTGTCTCTGTGTGTGGGAGTCTGTCTCTGTGTGTGGGAGTCTGTGTCTCTGTGTGGAGTCTCTGTCTCTGTGTGTGTGTGTGTGTGGAGTCTCTGTCTCTCTGTGTGTGTGGAGTCTCTGTCTCTGTGTGTGTGTGGAGTCTCTGTCTCTGTGTGTGTGGAGTCTCTGTCTCTGTGTGTGTGGAGTCTCTGTCTCTGTGTGTGTGTGGAGTCTGTGTCTCTGTCTCTGTGTGTGTGGGAGTCTGTGTCTCTGTCTCTGTGTGTGTGGGAGTCTGTGTCTCTGTCTCTGTGTGTGTGGGAGTCTGTGTCTCTGTCTCTGTGTGTGTGGGAGTCTGTGTCTCTGTCTCTCTCTGTGTGGGAGTCTGTGTCTCTGTCTCTCTCTATGTGGGAGTCTGTGTCTCTGTCTCTCTCTATGTGGGAGTCTGTGTCTGGGAGTTTGTGTACCTCTGTGGGACTGGCTACCTTGATGCGGTACAGAGGCTTATCGTAATGTAACAACATTGCTACTAAATGCCAGTCAATGTGGGTGTCTTTGGGGAGTCAGTGTAGGTGTCTGTGTACCTCTTTGGGACTGGATACCTTGATGCAGTACAGAGGCTTGTCATAATGTAACATTGCTACTAAATGCCAGCTGTAGCTCTTTATCTCATGGCACAAAATCTGGACAAAGCCACAGATAATGGGTTTCCAGCCCCAAAGATCTGGGCAAATTTTAAATATTGCTGTTATAAACTGAATGTTGCCATAGATGTTCTGAAGGGTATAAACTGAAATGCCTATCATTTAATGAATTCAGTCATCAATGATTGCCACAAAAACAGACCAAACAAGAGTCACATCTGGACATTCTTTGAAAATCTGGGCAGTTGAGTATCCAGTCAGTGTCTGCATCTGTGAGTGGCAACCTTGCTGTGGTACAGGGATTTCATAATGTCACATTGGTACTCGATGCCAGTCAGTGTGTGCACCTGTGAGTTGCTACCTTGTCATGTGCACCTGAGTCACTACCTTGCTGTGGTACAGGGGTTTATCAGGATTGTAACATTGGCACTAAATGCTAGTCAGTGTGTGCACACCTGTGAGTAGCTACCATGCTGTGGTACAGGGGGTTGTCTTAGTGCAACATTGGTATTAAGTGTCAGTCAGTGTGTACCTGTGATTGGCTACCGTACTGTAGTACAGAAGTTTATCATAATGCAACCTTGGTACTAAATGCCAGTCTGGGCTTGGCACAAATTCTTAATGATCTGAATGTAGTGGTTAAATGGTGCTGGATGAGCTTGACAGGGAAGGAGGTGCAATAGCAATGTGGTCACGCTTCATGTTCTCTTGAGTAGGGCCCCCAACTTGAACCTTGCTGGGGGCCCCCAAAATGCTAGCACCGGCCCTGGTCTTAAGGTCCTAAAGACTTGGCCTTTAAGTACATTCTTAGGTTATATGTCTAGGGTGCATGCTGGATTTATGTAAAAGTGTATTCTTTCTGGTCAGTTTAAAATAAATAGTACTATTTAATGGATTTAAACTAGACCTAGTGATGTGTACATCAAGAAAGTTGATGTCAGTGGCAGACATCTCAAAAAATCAGTGGTGGTGTGTAGGTATTGTAAAAATGAGGTAAAGTCCGAACCATTACCTTTCCATAACATGAAGACATCGTCTACAAAACGTACATACCATAGTACGTGTCCTAAGAAAGGATTCTTGTCAGATAGAATGTTAACTTCTTCCCAGCAAACCAAGGCAAGGTTGGTGTAGCTGTTGGCACAAGGAGTCCCCATGGCTACGCCAACCTTCTGTAAATAAAACTGTTCTTGGAACATAACAATGTTATTTTCCAAGATAATTTCTAGTAAACTGCAAATCAATTGAATTTTGGTATTATTAAAACACTTGTTAACTGTCAGAAACTCTCTTGTCATTTCAATGCGCCATGTATTGGGTATGCTGGTGAATAGTGATTCTATATCCATGGTAGCCAAGACAAAATCTAAATCTGTACCAATACTATCCATTCTATTATGTAACCTTGTTAAGAACATCTTGATATCCCTTAGTATAGTATGACAATTCTCTAAAAGGCCATGTAGACCGCCTTCAACATATATAGAAAGGGGTTCAGTGCACCAGCCAGCCCCTGAGACTATGGGCCGCATTGGTGGCGTGTAAAGATCTTTATGGACCTTAGGTAGACCATAAATACTAGGGACAACAGGTTTAGTAATGTTAAAATATTTAAAAAGTGGTTCATCAATTAAACCAGTAATAAGTAGATCAAAAAGGAAAAACGAAACTTTATCAATAATTGCATTTACAGCAGGTTTAGAAATGCACTGGTATGTATCAGTGTTTAATAAAAGTTTTTCCAGTTGTTGTACGTATAGTTCTTTATCTAAGAGAACTATACCACCACCCTTATCTGCTTGTTTAATAACCAGAGTGTGTAAATTCCTTAATTCTTTCAGAGCTCTCTGCTCTTCTGAAGTCAAATTACAAAAAGAGTAATCATTGCTATCAGAAACACTTATTTCTCTGAATGTAGTTTCACATATATCAATAAATCTTTGAACCCCAGGTGGAGTAATTGGTATAAATGTACTAGGTTGTTTGTAAATATTTTGCACATTGTCTGTATTTACTGGAAACATACATTTCAAAGATAAGTTTCTCCCTAGTAGCCTTAGATCTTTCAACATTTCAGTTATATCTGCCTTCCTCGCAGGTACAAATGATAACCCTTTATTTAGTACATTAAGTTGTTCAGGATTAAGTTCAAAATGTCCAAGTTTGTCACTTTATTGGCTGCAAGCCATAATAAAACTATCTAATGCATATTCAATTAGCAGGGGAGTTGCCAGGGCGAAAGAAACTAAGGAGGGTGGTTTGTGGGTGGTCATTCGACAAAACAGAGAAAACGGGTATTAAAAACAAAGTGCGTTATTACCGAACCACTGCAGTGCCCATATGAAGTGTAGAGCTCTTCGAGACTGTCACAGGCTTAAAGATGGAAGAAAGTACCGGAGATGTCAGAAGGGGGATGGAAAAACAGTCAACGTTGTTATTTTCTGTAGCACCGTGTATGGTCTATGGTGCCATAGTCAAATGACAGAGAAGAAAAACGTTTTTGAAACGAGGAAACTTCTGAGGAAGCACGTAGTGGTCCTTTAAACCCTTCCTATACATTCTTGTCATTAGCACTCATTAGTACCCCCAATTTCACGAGGTGTTAAATATCATGAAGTCACAGCTTACCTCACCTTCTGCTGCCACCCTGACAGCAATAGGAATACTGAGGCAAGGACTGCCTCGTGCTAACTGACAAACATTTGATTCTTCCTATGGACTATTCCATATGTGAGAGTTGTCAGTATCTTCTATCCTTGGAGACCAGCCTATCTTCAAAGGCTGTAGCCTATACCCAGCATGTTGTACACCCACCTCATGCCCTCCATGTCCAGACAAACAAATACTCCACATTATGCAGAGCTACTCAAGTCTATGCCTAAACCACAAAGGCCTCCTAGATGAAGGTTCAGTATATACTACACTCAGCATCACACTAACAGGCAAAAAACATAAACAGACAGTACAGAAAAAAACTACAAAAAGGTAGCACTCAGCTGACAGATAGACGCCCTTAAGGCAGCAAGGCTGAGACAGTACATTTGGTAAAATCTTAGTCACAGGTTACTCCATAGTCAGAGTGATGGTCATCTGCCTTTCAGGTGCCAGGATCTGCAGTTTTAATAAAGACTGCAAGTCATACGACATGGTCACTTTACAAGTAGGACTGAATGACTTGAGACATATCTCTTTAGACCATATGAAGAGGGAAATGATAGAGCTCTCAAAATATGCATCTGAAATTTGGTATGTAATTAGTTATCGTCATCACCCCCCTTTTTCACATTTTCATCATGGTGTATGGGTGTCATGTCAGCTGTTGCTATCTCTCTCTATTGACCCACTGTCACTCTACTACTTTCTCCTACATTCATGCTTGAATGTCACAGATCTTTTTGCACATAATCCGTTCATCTCTGTGCTGGACACTTTCATTTCTTTTTGCCTTCTTCCTATCTGTCCTAAATCATTTTCGCTAAATTATCTTCTACTTTGCTGCCCGTGCAACCAAACCAAACCAAACCAAAGCATGTAACCTGTTGTCACTTGCATCTACTTGGGTTCCTGCTCTGATGTCTTCATTTCTTAGACACAGTGTGCATCCTACCACCCATCTAGGCAATGCATCTCCATTACCTCTAACTCTGCTCTCACTGCTCAGATTTCTGTACTATACATTATACAGTTTTGAACACTTGACTTTTCAGTTTCTTTGGCATTCTTCTGTCGTGTACTATCTGTGACAATCTCTTCCACTTGGTGTGAAACTAATATTGAGCAGTGTCCAAAGATATCATAATGCAAACAAAATATAACTTACTTTAATTAATGGCTTAGCCACTGGTGTCATTCTAAGAGGAAAGTTCCTTAATGACAAAACTCTGACTTTCCAGTAATCCAAAGACTACAAAAATTAAAAACTAGTTAACTGGATAACCTATAACCTTACAGTTCTTCTACAACTCCGAGACAAGGCATGGCATTCCTGGAAAGCCCTTCCCACTACCATAAACAATTGCTACACCCAACTGTGCAACTTTGCCAAGTAAACAGTACACCATCATAAAATTCACCAGATTAAATCATAACAAGCCTCATTAATAAAATCACCCCAAAATTTCTAGAAAGGGTCAACCACCTTGCAAGATGTAATAATCTTTCTTCCATGAATTCCACATCCTCTCAACTTTGTGCCACTGACTTCTCAAATTTCAACAACCTTCCTACCCCTTACTCTAATCAATTTGAACTACGTCTGCCACCACCCCTCAATGCATCCCTTCAGTCTACTTCAGAACTATCCCATCCTAGGCTACCCCCCCTACCAACTGCTCAAACAAATTCAACTTGATATCCCCCCCCCCCCGGAACAGACAGCGTTCACCCATGATTTATTACTACAGATACAGCATTATAACTCCTTTGAAACATATCTACAACATGTGTATTACATTTAATATTATGCTTAAAGTCTGGAAAAATTTAATTGCAAAACATTTACCTAAAAAAACCCAATCCTTCCAATTCCTCAACCTTCCAAACTATTTCTATCCACCTACCCCAGAAAAGATTATGGAAAAATTATTCAGTTGCAACCCACTCAATACATCAATCAATAACAACTTCTCCCTTAAAAGTAACATAGCTTTTGGTCTGCTCGCAGTACATCCCCAGCTATCTGGACACTGACAGCATTCTTCTTGGAATGGACAAAGGCCTAATTACTGGAGCCATTTACAGTGACCTCACCAGACTCTTTGAGCTTGTTGATCACTCAGTTCTCCTAGAACATCTCAGTAAAATAAGCATTAGCGATGACACACTGCCCTGGTTCAAAAAGTCTTTCTCTAACTGCCACTTCTCAGAAAATTTCAACTCATCTATCTCTCCATCATCCCTAGGATCTATCCTGGTACCTCTCCTCTTTTCATGCTAGAGTAACAAACTCCCTCATGATTTACCCATCTTCGTCTCCTGCTTTATGCTGACAACATGGTCCTCTTTCACTCCAAACATTCTCTCTCTCCTCTCTTTGGTTCAAACTTAAGGCTGAATTCCATATTCTTATTGAATGGGATAACAATAAACAACTGTTGCTCAACTTCTTTGAAACAAAAACAATGCTTTTTGGAATAATGCAAAAGCTTACTTTAGAGCTTTTCTACCTAGCCTCTGCTGAAAAGGGCACCTGTGCTCAGTCAGGCTTTCCCGGTAAACAAATGTAATGTATTCCCTGGTAAGGTCACACCACAAAATGGTCACCTTTGAAGTAAAAATAAAACCTGGACGACCCCCCCCCCCCCCGATAACCCTGGAATATTCAGGAACTACTCTAAGGTTAATTTCCTGCTATCAAGTGATAACTTGACAAAATTTCAAGCCGCCATAAAACCTGAGAACACTGCTGCCTATGTAGAAATGTTCACAG
This sequence comes from Protopterus annectens, assembly GCF_019279795.1. Classification (NCBI taxonomy): domain Eukaryota; kingdom Metazoa; phylum Chordata; order Ceratodontiformes; family Protopteridae; genus Protopterus; species Protopterus annectens. Next base: position 1,537,857,029 of record NC_056743.1, on the reverse strand, counting down.
AAACCTTATACAAGCATGTTAATAGTTGCATAGAGGCAGCTGTATCCACCAGGAAGAAGTACAGAACTAACTCAAAAAACAAGCCACCCAGGTGGAATATCATGGCAAAACTTAGGAGGTTCAGCACCCAGCAGGATAAAAGGATTCTCATCAAACTAAACAAACAACTCAGAGGACAAATAAAGTCTACCATAGCCAAATTTAAGGTAAATTTGTCCTCCCAGGCCACAACCACAAGGCATTCTTTAATTATGTTTGCAACCTCAAAGGCAAAATGCAGTTGTTCGCAGAGCTCATTGTAAATAGAGCCACCGGTACTGAGCTAGAAGATATAGCACGCTTACTAGCTGACAAATTCAGCTCTAACTTTACCCCTCTCTCCCCCCCTCAACCTTTCCTCAGGAAATACCATCAAATATTACTCTCCCTGCTATCACCAGGGAACAGGTCCTCAATGCTCCCTCTCTCTAGGGCCAACAACACTGCATCAATGGGCCCAGACAATATCCCAGGATGCCTTCTAAATAGCATGAAACATGACCTGTCAGGCCCTCTGGAATTTCTATTTAACTGTAGCCCCCAAACAGGCTTTGCGCCTCATGCATGGAGAACAGCAAAAGTCCCCCTCTGCACAAAGGTGGGCCATCTACAAAAGTCTCACTAGTTTCATATGCAAAGCCATGGAAAGAATTATCATAGAAATGATCAATAATAACATAGGAAACCTCCAAACACTGGACCCAACCCAATTTGGTTTCGTCAAGGGTAGGTCATGTATACTCAATCTGGTGGACTTTTTTGAGAAGGTCACCAAAGCAATGGTTGAGGGCAAAATTAACCTTAACCACTTTTGTATCAAATCCTGGTCAACATGAGGTTGTTCCAGAAGTTTTCTGTACTTACAACTATATTTATGCATTTTCCACATTTATTGCCTTCTCATCTGATCCTTCTCTTTATATTCTTTCCTTTTTGGCACACTCAGTTGTTGCCTAATTCTTGTCTACTTCTGGTTTGGTTTCCATTTCCACTTGACACAGATACGCTTCTGCTAAACTAAGCAGGGAAGTCATGTTAGATTTGTTCTCTTCATGTTTCAAACCTTTCACTATGTTTAGCTCTGGTGAGGTCAGCAAATATGTATGCAGTCTTACAATTGCAGATCTATATATATAATCACTTTTGAGGAGGCTTATACTTCCTTCAGAATGAGGAATATATAATCGTGGTATATATTTTTTGTATATCATTTAAGCTTGAAGCATTTTTCTTGTTTTCCTGTCCAACTGATCCAATACCTTTTGGTACCAGTCAATCACCCCAAAAACTAAGAACAGGAAGAGCAAATTGGTTTATAGCTTGTACTGTATTCCTAGATATCAGGGTTAATTTTATTTATTTATTTGCAGTTTGTTTGCCAGGATGGTCCATTGGACCACAAGGAGCCCATTTTCAGTGGCGTCCTGAGGAGAAAAGCTCCAGTAAGTACAAATATAGTAAATTTCAGAATTACAAGACTACAAAATAACAGTCGTTATAAAGTTTACAAAACAATCAGACATCAGAGAAAGAAATTACATGGTAACAATAGTTACAATAAACTGGCATTTGATGGAGCAAATGCATGAAAAATTCCATTATATACAGGTAGTAAAAAGAATGCAATTTCAGTATTAATTTTAGTTTTCTAAAATATTCCTTACTGAGTTTTGTTCATGTTTTATTGTCAATCTTTCATCATTTCCCAAATATTTAAACACTTCCTCCTGATCAAGTTCCTTTATATCACGTTCCTGTCCCAGATTGATATTTTCTTGGTGCTGCAGGTTTTCTGCTTTAAATGTTGCTTTTGCACATTTATCAGTATCAAATGACATTCTTATATCATCTGAGAATGATTTGATCACTTCCAGTTGTGCTTTCATGTCCTCATCTGATAAACTATATAGTTTTAAATCATCCACAAAAAGAAGATGAAAAGTCTGTACGCTTTTTTATCTGGGAACCAAATTGTAACCAAGACCTAATCTGTTAAGTAGACAGTTTAATGGGTTAAGGGCAAGACAAAAGAGCAGCAGTTAACTAGAGCCACCCTGGAAAATCACCCTTTTTATCCATAGGATAATTTGTCCTTTACCATGGCTTAGCTGCATACTGCGGTGGTGGTGCTGCGGTAACGTCGCCTCACAGTAAGACGTCCTGTTCGATTCTCAGCTAGTGTGTCTTCTGTGTGGAGACATGCGTGAATGGGCGTACCTTCGTTGAAGGTTGTGCATCAGGGCCGGCAACTCAGAACGTAAAAATCTACTGCCAATCATTAGCGGACCGGAGTTCTGCTGTGGCGACCCCTAACCGGGAAAAACCGAAAGGCACAACAACAACAACCATGGCTTAGCTGCAAAGTGTTTTGTCACTGTAACATAATTGATCAATGTAGGGTGTACTGGGGGATCCCATGACTTCATCTGCTCCCGTAGAACAATTTATAATTATCCTGCCAGGTGGGAATGCCACATTCTGGCATTAACATGCAAATCAAACTAAATTTAAACCCTTATGTTACCCTCAGATTCTTAGACTCTATATAACTTATATATCTTTATTTGGGGATGTCAGTGCAAGAGGCCAAATATCTGGGGCCTTGCTTACCACCTCTGTCAAACCCTGGAAAGAATAAAATATGAGATGAGCAGTTCACAGCCCTGATTCTTTAGACATTAAAAAGCGAAGAGCACCTTTATTAAGAACAAAATGCCCTTTGCTCCCCAGTAATAAAACTGAATGTTTTAGATGAATAGCTGCCTCAAAATAAAGATCTACTAGGTGAGGCAAAGAAACACCTGCTGTTCATCTAAATCAGTGTTGAATAAAAAAGTATTTTTCCCATTTTCTTGGAAGAGGAAGTACTTGGTGTACATCTGGAAGATTATTTTGGAAGCTAACAGAGAATGTGAAAAAAACATTCTCGGACAACCTTCATCACTCAGGCATATGTGGCACGGACACATTTTCTGGGGCAACTGCTGGTGCTGTCTACCCTGCAACCCTCCCCCTGGATGACTCTGAAAATCAGTTGCTGTTAACACTAGTGAACGTGAACTGCGACTCTGCTGAAAGGCCAAGGCCTGTAACTGCAATCAATGGAACAGTAAAAACACAAGGATAAATGGGGGAATGTGTATATGCTGATATGAAGACTGTGGTATCTTGCAATAT
>NC_056743.1:1537822505-1537847505 GCF_019279795.1 Protopterus annectens | reverse complement strand
AGGGGGTGGGAGGAGTTTAAGAGTGAATGTTTTTGGTACGGTGAAGTTTTTGGGATGGAAAAGGTACAGTGTTTTGGGAGGAATAAGAGCGGAAGATATGTTGTTGTAGTGGGTAGATAGAGATGGTTGTAGGTGAGTACAAGGGATGGTTTGAGTAGGAGGTAGGGATAAGGGTATTTTGTGAGAGTAGGAAGTAGCATAATATAGAGGAATGAGTAGTACAAGAAGTGAGGATGGGACACAGATAGTATGAAGGATTTTGGATGGCATGTTCAGCAACATATATATATATATATATATATATATATATATATATAGAGAGAGAGAGAGAGAGAGAGAGAGAGAGTGAGGGATTTATATAATGGCCATTTTGCATAGGGACACCAAACATAGTAGGATTATACCCAAAAATCAATGCAGATGGACCACAAGGAAGGGCCATGGCTTTATCAAAAAGAAAGGGGTCCAAACATGTAAAGTTTTCACTTTAAACAACTAATCTGTAACTTCAAAGTACAGTAAAGACAGCAAATGCACAAATTGCCCTTGGCAACAGCAATGCATAAAGACACAACATCATAAGGCATTCTCTAATGTGAAAAACAGATAAGACAGCTTTCATGTCTCTCAGCTCACAGTGGCTAACCTGTGAAGCCTAATGAATAACAAAGACTGATGCTCACAACAGGAAAGGGCAAGCAGGGCTAACAGGTATCATGCTGAGAAGGTGACTTGACTATGCAGACATCACGACTCCTCAGTCTAACTTCAATTCACTATTCATCCACAAAAGATGAAGGAGGTGTTATGCATATTCATGTGAACTTTAAGTCAGGCAACTGCTTAGCACATTCACAGGAATCCAAACAATAGCATCAGAGAAGATATGAGAAGTACCACAAAGGAAACCATTTTTTAAAAGTAAGGATACAGATTAATACTCAAGTCAGGCTTGGTTCGCAATACATTTTCTTCCGCTGGCCTAGATAACAGTCATGTTTTCCACAAGGGCACATGAGATTCTGTTGAGATCCAAAGCCGATCTCTAGGCAAATTCACTTATTTGGCTTCTTTTTTCATTGATGGGTATAGACAACTACGCATGTAACCCCCTCCCAATGAGGCATGTGTTGTAGGACAGTAGGGGACACACAGCTTAGGTCCCTGGATGTGCTACACTGTACTGTACAAGTCTGATGTCTTGCTACTGATTCACTCTAATAGAAGTTGTCAGAAACAGAATCAAAGAATCTCACTCTTAAGATAGTGTAAGAGAGTGTCAGGGAGGGTAGTGGCAAAGTGACCTTTACATATCCATTCTGACATCAGTCACTCCACATAGATTGTCAGGGGTTCCACTGTGTGCGTTCTGCAACCTCTCCACTACTCTTTCTTATGGTTTCCGTATGAGAATATTGATGAGATGGTTTGTTTGTTTGATGTAATGGGAAAACTGAGCCAAACTTCCTTTGGAAAATTTAGGCAGAAGGTTAAAATAATATGAGAGCTTCTCTGTATATCTTCTAAACCTTATCAAGTTTGACAAAACTGCTCATCACTGGTACCAAAAAGAAGATTCCTATGGTAATTTTGACGGTCATTTTTACATGCTCTATGAGGTTCTCAAAATGAAAGCAGGCAAAACCCAAGAAAGCATAAGTGGTGGAAAGCACACTACACTGACTACAAGGTTTCACCTAAGCGGTTACCTGTTAGCTTAGGCAGGCTCGATCATTCTGTCACACCACCCATGGTAACCTCAAATACCAACAATGTACAAATAAACCATGTTCATTTGTCCATCTCTCCATAAGACACTGATTCAACATGTGATGGTGATGTCAGCTATGGACACCTCACAGTCTCTCGATATAAGAGGTTAGGCTCCATCCCTGCCATGTCAAATCATTCTCTTTTACACAATCCATGCACAAAAACACACAGACACACACACACACACACAGTGTACAGGTGCAGTACGTGGCATTGACCGCCTCTATCAAAAAAACAAAATTCTGCAACAGATGGGGGGTTGAAGTAGCAGGAGATGTCAGTTCTGGCTTCCTAACAGTAGGTGCAGCAACTCCACTTTACTGACACAAGATCATCCATAAAGAGCACAGGTTCCACTCTAGCTCAGCTCCTTTGTTCAATGTGGCACCATCCAACATGCACAGACACAAGCGCATCCACGCACATATACACATACACACACACACACACACACACACACACACACACACACACACACACACACACACACACACACACACACACACACACACACACACACACGCATACACACACACTTTTACTACAGGTCCTTAAATAAAATAAACAGTGAGTACAAAGTAAACATAATTGTTCAGAAATCAAATACTTAAACAATGCAAAGAAAATATATTTTTTGCAGGGACATAAGCTCCACTACATCCCATACATGCCCTGCTCCTTATATATAAACTAACTCTGAGATCACGCTACTTTGGAAAAGGGCATATTCGAAATCCCCACTCTACCCTGGTTTTCAACAGGAAAATTTGTAATGTTTCCATTTTTGAGCACTTTTACCAGTCTTTTCAGTTATTCAAATGCATGAAAGTCACCATGTGACATAATGGCCTAGTAGTAGTCTGATTGGTCAGACAGGGAAGGAATACTCCAGGTTATCCCAGCATGAGGAAGTTAGGGAGCAAGGGTTTGATGGAGTGATTAAACAGGCAAGAGTTGAGATAGTTCTATGTCATGGCCAGTTGGAGTTAATGCAGCTAGGAATGGGAGGACAGAAGGAGTAAGTAGAAAGCCCTTTACAAGCTCATGCACTTTTTATAGCTGATATGGTTTTAGGCTAGGTTGACTGTAGCAGTGATAATGGTTGCCTTCATTAAATGCAGATTTACTTCTAGAAGGAAGGGCTGAAGAAAATGCATGTCCTGTTACTTGCTGCACAACAGGTAAAAGGAATACATAGCCTGTGAGCTGCCACCAGTCTAAGTGCCTCTGTAAGGTTATGAGGTGAAGGAGTCCAGCATGGTATTTGCATGAGTTGTGTTAACAAGAGTCTAGCATAATGTCTGCATGAGCTGTCTGGGAGCCTGAAAGTAGATTCTGGCTGGACTTGGGAGTGACACTTCTGAAGACCAGGTCACTTTAGGCTTCTAGGTGCATTGATCTGTGTTCCACAGAAGTGGTTTCTGGGGCATGTAATGTAACTCTGTTAGAGTGAGACAAGAGCCTACATTTATTCTGAATCTCAGATGTGTAGAAAATAGAACATTCTTGAAATAGATTCAGAAAAAAAACATAATGTGACTACAAGTAACCTTGTAACTGGGGAAAGGCACTTTCTTCTTCTTAGCATTCTTTAGCCTTTACACAAGCTGACCATGGTGCAGGCAAAGTTTAGTATTTTGTCACTATGTGCTTTTTCAGTGTGTGTGATCTATGTATTGTCTTTGGTTGAGAGCATTTCTCTTAGTACCCCTTCTGTGGCTGTCAAATCAGCTGTCTTTTTCCATGTATTTAGGATGACCTTTATAACCACCATCCTGGCTGTGCAGTATTGGGATCCAGTTTCCACCACTACTGAAATATATTTTAAGCATGATTTGGAAGAATATAAAGCAGCAACATTTGTATAATACAGAGATCAGCTATGCCATGATATGCCCAGGAGGATTTCATGCAAAGTGAGAAACGAACAGACCTGAATCCAGAGCATTATTGAAACATAATGCATCATAGGTGTTGGATCAATGAAGAGTGTGCATAGTGAGAGTGTCATTCTGCCAATCAGTGATGGATGGACCACATGGGATGTGTTGCAGCATATTATGGCATCCCTCCTCAGCAAATGTCCAAACCAACGCAGTCTCGCCTCTCTGTCTTTGTCTCCAAACCGTCTCACCTGAGCTGACCCTCTAATATACTCATTCCTAATCCTGTCCATCATCGTCATACCCAGTGCAAATCTCAACATTTTTAACTCTGCCACATCCAGCTCTGACTCCTGCCTTTTTGTCAGTGCTACTGTCTCCAACCCATATAACATAGGTAGTCTCACTACCCTCTTGTAGACCTTCCCTTTCACTCTGACTGGTACCTGTCACAAATCACTCCTCACACTCTTCTCTACCCACTCCACCCTGCCTGTACTCTCTTCTTCACCTCTCTTCCATACTCATCATTACTCTGAACTGTTGATCCCAAGTATTTAAATGCATCAACCTTCGCCAGCTCTACTCCATGCATCCTCACGATTCCACTCCAAAATGCGTTTATTCTGCTTGCTGCACTGTCTGTTCCAGTTTCTAAATTGGTAAAATTGACTGAAAGTTAAGGGACAGAAAGTATAAACATATATTTGATATCAGATGTAGAAATGAGACCAATGCTTTGTTTAACCATGTACAATTATACCCTGGGCATAAATTCAGATTTTGTATTCTCAAACAAATAGTTCATGATAAGAGGGGTGGCCCCTGGAGTTTACTGTTGCTGAAACGCAAATTATTTTGGCAATTGCATACTGATGCAAACAATTATCCTGGACTGAATGACTCTATTTCCATTGCCTGTTTATTGAAACTTAAATTGTTGCAGAGACAGACATTTTAAACATTAAGTACATTTGCATTTTTTATAATAGAATGATTTATCCTTGCAGATCTGTTTTTATCACCATATGGTAATGAGGGAAATTTTTGCTGTGCATGATTGGCTTGAGTTTGTACTTTGGTGTTTTATCTTCAATAGATTGGTCCCTCGTCTTCAGTCCAAGGATTGGACAAATTACTCTGAGGCTTGGCGAAAGGAATGTTTTGACTGGTCAAAATGCTCTATTGAGTATACTTAAGTTCTATGTGTTTTTATTAACCTTGACTGATGAAGTTTTGTATTTCAAGATGAAAGTGCTTATCTTTTCATTTTAGTATCATTATTAAACTAGTTTTTATTTGTTGTATCATGTGTCCGTGCTATGTTTTTGTGTTTTTGATTTAGTTTACAGTCTGGTTTTGTGTTTTCTTTGACTTAAATGAAGGCATGCAGTTCCATTAAAGAAAGACAGGAGGATATAAATAATGGGAGGAGGTTTTACAGACTATAAGGCTATTGCTTACAAATTAGAACATTGAAGCACTTGTCTTCAGACTAGTCACTATGCAGGTTGAAATGCAGGCAGAAGACTGGATGCCCCTAACACTTACTTAAAGCATAAGGGCAGAGGTTTTACATGTTATCAGCAATATTCATTATTTCCTTGTCAGTAAAAACTAAATGAAAACTCCAGCCAAGCTAGAACTTCCACTGAGTGACCTCTCAAACCTCTTGTATCAGAGGCACATGGGATATATGCAAATGACCCTTATGAACATCAGGTGTTGGCTGGGTATAACAGCCCTGTGTTTCTTATGCTTAGTCAAACGCTCTGCTTGTGCTGTGCTGATGAGGTCATAACAAGGCCAAAATATGCATACCCACAGCTAGTGGGGTTTGACTTTATTGGCCTGAAATTGTCCATGGAAATGACTTAAATTACTTAAAAAGAAATAAGTCATGGGTATTCAGAATCGCTATATAGCTGAAACACCTAATGTTCATAAGGGTATTACCATTTGACATTTCAGAGTCGTATTTCCCAATCTGCATGCACATCTTTTATTTTCCTTTTTATAGAAAAACACATTTTTTCTTCCTTACTTACCATTCCTACAGCACAGTTCATAGGTTCATACTAGGCTATCTGCCCTAGGGCATTTATAAGCCTAGCCAGAGTGTGTGTGGCTTTCACCACCCCTTAGGATGAGAATACTATACCCATTAGTTTGCTGTGCCTCTGTCCAGCAGTGATACAGAGATGATTCCCGGGGTAAACCTACGATCTCCCATCCACTCGTCAAGATTTCTCTTGAACAGAGTCAGTGAGGGGCTCTGCCTCACATGGACTGGGATTCTGTTCCATAGTGTAGGGAGTCTCTGGGTGATGAATCTGTCCCTCCAGCACGTCCTATTTATATCCGTGTTGAGGTTTAAGTCTCTTGCTCTCGTGGCTCTGGTGGATTTGGATTTTTTGAGGTGGAGCATGTCCATTAATTCCGGGTTGGACATGGCCTTGTATGTCAGGCACAGATCACCTCTGAGCAGATGGTATGCGACTGAATAGAGCTGGAGTTTCTTCAGTCGGGCATCAGATGACATATGTTTGAGCCCCTTTATCCTTTTGGTGAGGAACTTTTGGGGTCTTTCCAACTGCTGCAGGTGTCGGGTAAGGTATATTCAATGGGGCGTTGTACTCAATCATTGGTCTGATAAGTGAAGAGTACAGGGGTACAATGACCTCTCCTGATCTGGATGTGAATCCTTCATGAACAGGTGGGCAATGTAGAAGGTCTTCCTAACCACTTTGGCAATGTGAGTGTCAAAAGAGAGGTTACTGTCAACTTGGGTCCCCAGGTCCCTGATAACTTCTTCCGTGTTTAATGGATTACCACCTATGTGGTAATTAGGGGTTACCTTGTTTTTCCCAAAGGGTATGACTATACATTTTTGGCATTTAGCTTAAGGCCATGGCTCTGGCACCAGTTATCCATTTCTATGAGACCTCTCTGGAGGATGTCTGTGTCTGATGGAGTGTCAATTATGGTGCCCAGTTTGCAGTCATCTGCAAATTTTGTCAGCCACAATCCCGCTATGTTTGCCTGCACTTCAGAAAAATAAATGCTGAACAAGAGGGGGCCCAGGACTGAACCCTGTGGGACACCGCTCGTGACCGGCTTAGAGTCTGACATGGCACCAGCAACTCTAACCCTGTGTGTTCTGTCCTTGAGCCAGTTTGCAACCCATCTTGTGACATATGGGTTTACATCTAAGCTGGTGAGCTTTTCTATGATGCCCGAGTGGGGTATTGTGTCGAACGCTTTTGCTAGGCCAAGGTAGGCTGTGTGAACTGCCTTACCCTCATCAATGGCCTTAGTGACTGCTTCGAAAAAGTTGACCAAGTTCAAGAGGCAGGATCTGCCCTTGACAAAGCCAAATTGGGTAGGATCCAGTGTTTGTAGGTCCCCAATGTCTTTATTTATGAGTTCCATTATGATCCTCTCCATAGCTTTGCAGACAAGGCTCGCTGCTTATGGGGCGGTAATTTCCAGGGTCTGTAGAAGCACCGCCTTTGTGGAGTGGGACCACAGTTGCCGTCGCCATTCTTTGGGTACGATCCTGTAGTAAGGCTAAGATTAAACAGCAGCCTTATGTGTGGGTTTAGTTCCTCATTGAGTTCGTAGCACACAGCCGGGGACACCGTCCGTCCCATTGATGCTGTGTTTTTGCTTTAGAGAGAGCAGCTCTCACCTGGGCATCTGAGATGTTTGGGAGGCTAGACTCTGGTGGGATACATATTTCTCCTTTGGGGAGGGAGGAGAAATTTGCACTGAACCTGTCTGCCGGTATGTTGGCAATGTCTGTGGGTTCAGTGATTTTTTTATCATTTTGGACTAATTCTGAGCATATCTGAGAGTTTCCACCCAGGTTTCTAACATAGCTAAAAAGGCCTTATGATTGTCTTTTGTGTCATTAGCGATTTTTCTCTCAAAGTTGGCCTTGGATGATTTTATAAGTGATCGTAGTTTTTGCTAGTATTGATCAGAGATGCCTTCCCTTTTTTTGCTCTGTCATGTAGTAGCTTTCTCCTCTTGTTGTAGAGTTTGTTTATGGCTGGGGTCCACCAGACCCGGCGCCTGCCTTTGGTGGAAAGGGTCTTGATTTTATTAGGGATTGCTTGATCCATACATTCCTGGAGGTGCTCGTAGAAGGCATTTGTAAGGGTTTCAGCAGCGTGGGTTGTGGTTTCCACTGGCTCGGGGGCCTTGAAGGATACCACTCCAGTCTTAAGAAGTGTGAAGTTTGCTTTTGTGAAGTTCTTCACTGTGGTCTTTTTTGCTGGGGGTGGGGGCGGGATGTGGATCTCCAGTGAGATTAATTTATGGTCTGATCTCACCAATGAGGGATATACTTCTGGTGTGGAGCATTTTGTCCCCATGTTTGTGATGATCAGGTCTAGTATATTTTCTCCTCTTGTGGGAATGGTGACTAGTTGTTCCATAGCATTTGAGTTTATGAATTCCAGTCATATGATCCTTATATAAAAAGAACACGTTAACTAATTATGACATTGACAAAACCAAAGGGCAAAACACAACTTATGGGCAAAGCCAAAAAGCAAAACCCTATCTATCTATCCATCTATATGTCTGTCTCTGTAGGTAATGGTTGTTGTTGATGCAACACCCTGACCCTATGAACCAAATGGAAAATAAGGGGGGTGGGGGTTGATTCTGATGCCTCGTGTCATGCTGCAGATTTCTACTCTATTTGAACAAACTACAATGTGACCTTCTTGAAAATTGGTACAGGGAGAACCTGATAAAAGGCATACCTGGCCACATTACAACCCTGAAATAAAGAATGACAAGCTTCCACAAAGGGAACAAATGAACACAGTGAATTCACAAAATGAAGCTGACAGTGAAACAAAAAGTAAGATTTCCATGTTCTTAAAGGATTCGGTGGAAGTAAAATATGCCATGAACAAATAGTGGAACATTATCTGTGGAACCCAATCTATTAATAGGATACATAGCCTAATTTCATCGATCATAAACTGCAGAATTTTAGGTGGTGGGTGTAAAGACAGACATTGCCCACCATAGACATGAATGCTGGCACTTTTCCCTGCATGCCTCTAAGATGCAGATGCTATGAATTTACGAGTAAGAAAAACAGCTTTTATTGTCCAAACTGAAAAAGAAATATTACATCATGTTACTGGAGTTGAATACTTTCAAAACATTAATTAGTTGCTAAAATCTATGAAACTTATGTATCTGTTTGCCTATTTTAACTTAACAGATTTGGCATTTATTGTTATTCAATGGAGCATGCTGAATTAGGATTCGGTCATCTTTCCTCATTTAACTGTTAGGTTCATAAGCATAGATTGTTGTACTTTTTTTAGTAATAGATACATCCCTATTCATTTTTATATTCAAAGGGTGGTGTTTAAAATGATATAAGAGATGCAAGGTAGGTTGCTCACAGTCACCGTGTCATCTAGATAGTTCTCACCATAGCCCTGGCTAGCTGCAATTCTGTTTACAATAGTAAAATATTCAAGAATTATAATTTGGCTGGTTGTCAGGTATTTGTTAACAATTGTCCATTTTAATTGTGAAAATAATATCATTTTATCACATCATAGATAAGGTAACGAACTAGTGGCTATACTTAGTGACAAACATTATATAAAGTGTTAGTTTTGATAAAGCACTAACCACATAGGCTAGAAATTAAACACATAAGGTATAACCAATGACCTACCAATAGCAGGAGATATGCAGAATGGGTGTGAAAGATGACACCTATTCCATGATAGCCTAATAGCCTAACCAAATAGTCTATGGCTTATGTTTATGACTACAGCATAAGTGAATTGTATGTCATGTAAACTGACTTAGACTGAATGAAGCCCAAGTAATACCTCTCAACTGTCCAGATTTTTGCAGAATGTCCAGATCTTTGGCTCATATTTGTGGTCTGTTCCTCATAAAATTTGTGATTTTCTTGCAAATCACTGGGATGATCTGAGAATTAAAGTCACTAAATAATGACATACATTTGAGTTTCAGGCTTCAAATCCTTCAGAAAATGTAAACAAACCCTATTACTTTAGCAACTTCCTAAGTTTATAAGAGCAGTATTTAAAAAGTGTGCCTGATTTTGGGCCCTTGCCCCTCCCCCCTCTATTTTATCAGCCTTTGTCCAGATTTCTTACACTAAGAGATTGAGAGGTATGAGCCCAACTAAGGGCAAAAGCACTCATCTATTTAATATCTTTATTTTCAATAAGTATTGCTTACTCAAGAAGTTATAAGTGCTTCATTAAAGTGTCAAATGAGTTTGTCTATATATTATGATACTTTTTTCTGCACAAACATATATATATATATATATATATATATATATATATATATGTGTGTGTGTTTGTGTGTGTGCGTATATTTAGAGAGACAGAGGGAGAGAGACAGAGACAGAGAGAGATGGGTCTATGTAAGATAACCAGTTCTACAAAATATTACAGAACCAAATAAAACAGAAAATAACTGCATCTCAAAATGTCAACGCTGAAACATGCATGCTCAAAGATATAAACTGTTTTTGCATAGGAACCCACACACACACATATAGAGACAGATAATTATACATATATATAAACAAACTCGGCACATAAAAATCTACTGCCAATCATTAGCAGACCGGAGTTCCGCTGTGGCGACCCTAACCGGGAAAAGCTGAAAGACACAACATAAACAAGCATATTATGGAAGACCTCCTGAGCCGATCACTTCATTATGTGGTGCAAGTATCCATACAAGGACAAATTATCCTAAATGTTATTTGTAAGAATGGAGACTGTATCAAAGAGCTAATAATCAAAGGCCATCTGGAGTAAAATGCTGCAGAGTCATATCATAAGTTCTGTATTAGATTTGAAACATACTGAGGGTGGATAGACTTTCTTTTGCCAAATGGTTTATGGGGATAACATGGTTCCAGTGTCTAAATAACAATTGAAGAGGTTTAGCAGACCATTATAATTGCTATGTCGAGTTATGTGTTAACAGGCAAGAAGGAAAGGAAGAAAATAATATTATCATTCTTTGGGAAGGCGGATCACGTAGCAAATGTGCTGGGATCAAAACAACATTGTCAAATACAATTAACAGTATCATATAGGCAATGCAAGCTATGAGGAAAACCTAGAAGCAATACTATGGTTAGCAAAGTAGATATTGTGGAGGCATATGAGTGCCCCTGATGGGCTACTGACTCATTAGTGCCTGCCTCTGGCAACTATCATCAATAGTGAGCCAAAGCTCCCAAACAGAAATGACATTTGTCACTAAAAAACACTCAAGTAAGCGTTTTTGCAGGGGAATACCTCTATATACCCCTTGAGGTGTGTGGGGGTTTGTACCCCCACACCTTTCTACTTATATTCTGTGTCACATTTTGGGGAGGAAAGGGGGAATTCCCAGTACGCTAGTAATTTGGCACTCTGGTGAAGAGATGGACAGTCATGCACTAGTGATTGCACAAATGAGTGTCAATTATTACTCATTCATGAAGCAATTGGATCTCAAAAATGAGTTAATATAATGGAGCAATTATGCAAAGTACTAAGGAAAGTTATTGTTACAAATGCAGACAAACAGGGAAGCACATCCTTGTTTTCTCGATGTGTGTATGAGTGTGTGCTTGTGAGCATGTATATATGTGTCTGTGTATATCTAATACAAACATATCAAAAATACAATTATAACTGTATTTTGGGTATGCATACAAAAATAAAAATATAGAGTAAACACCACAATAAAACATACACAATACAACAAAAATTATCTTAGCACACCCACAGATCTGGAAATATTGAGTTATTATTATAAAAGTTAGTTGCTACGCATCAATCTAATCAGAAGTATAAAATAGAATAACCAAAAGTACATAAGTACACTGTTTGAGCTCAGGAATTTGTTAGCCGAGCCTTATACTGTTGTAATTTAACCATGGCTTTAAAAAGAGAAAACTAAAATGAAGTATTCAAACCAGTAGCAAACCTCAGAGTGGTCATGTTTAACTACAATGGTGTATCAAGGGTAAACTATCATCATGTGATTATTTTAACATAGCTAAACCACTCTGCCTGTCCCCACACACAAAGACATAAAATATCACGCTTTGCGATCTGAAAGGAGAGCGACGGGATTAAAGATACCCACACAATTCTAGTAATAGTAGGAGCAGCGGGACTGATAAAAAAGAGAATCTGTAATAATTTTTAAATATAATACCAGTATATGTAATATTGTATGTATTGCAGAAGGAAGCAATCATTGCAGATGTGGAGAAGAGCACTCTTGGCTAACATCAATGACTGAAGCAATACTAAATGAACTCAAATAATATCCAGGCTTAAGAATAGGATCCGCTCCTGTCAGAGTATTAAAAACCCAAAACATTTGGAGGCAGATAAAAATGAATAGCCAGGAAATAAATAAATAGATAAAATAATTTTGCAAATGATTTAAGTCATGTTTTTCTGTTAGTGTTCCACACTTCCACAGGGAAAGACATAACAGACCTTCACATCTGCTGGTGGAAAAGGAAAGGAGAGGGCTAGACAATGGAAAATCTCTCATTGCTGCCTGAATGATGCCCACATTATAGCTGTCTCTTGCCGTGGTGACGAAGAACAAATGGGCAAAGTCATGGCCGAGGTTAAATCATCTGCAGGCAAAGGAGACAGAAAAAAATAACTTAAAAAATAATACCACATAAAACAAGAATACAAGCTTCTTCCACTAGGACCTAGCAAATAGCAAAAGATGTATTAGAAGCATACTCAAGGACTGGGAAAAAAATAGGAGGATGCTTCAGCATGACTCACAGTAAGCAGTGATATTGTTAACGATAGACATCAAGTATCAACACATACCTTGGTCAAGCTGCTAAAGCCTCTTTGCATGCAGTAGATAGTAAAAGGTCGTCAATAAAGAACTTGAGCAGATCATTTCACAGAGATGGATACAATGACACCACATTTTAGGCAGGATAGTGGAATATCAAGACTGTGGTGCAAGGAAGAACACAGAAATATGTCTCATTTTTGAGTTTGAGTACATTCCTCTCAAAGCCTAATAGTTTTGTATCCTAGATCATGACCAAGTTAGAGCTGGATATGTTTAAACACTGAATCAAAATGACCAGTCCAAAGTCTCACCAATTGTTCAATGCTTTGGCTTCATACAAAATAAAATGATTATTATACCACTTTGTAAAATATTTACAGTTTGACCATGAAAAGGTAGTTAAGCAATTTGGGTGAATATGAGTGATCATCCTCCCTCGTATGGGTGGTCATATCCAGCACATCTTTGTAGTCAAATATTACTTTACATGGTGTAACAATATCCAGAGATCACAGGGTCACAAACACAGATATGCACAGGTGAGCTAGGACACCAAATACATTATGCATTCTCCTATTTTTGTTATTTAGTTGGGGGGTGGGACAATTGTATATTATCAAAATTATGTACTAATATTTGGTTACTAGAAAAAATTACATACAGACACACACACACACACACACACACACACATATATATGCGTGCCCGAGCAAAGACATACACTTGCACATATATGCACAAACACTTAGACATATATGCATACTCAAAAAAACACACACACACACACACATATTTTCAGTTAGCAAGACTTGTTGAATGCTGTTTATTGATTACTACTAGTGCAGTATAGTCAGCTTATGTATAGGCAGCTACAACAGTTTAGTGTGATTTTACTGTGGCCACAGTACTGCTACTGTGGAGTTAATTTATACAAGTAACTGGAGTATAGAGGTGGAAAACTCCACATTAGGATGTGTGAGGTCGAAACCTCCATGTATGCTCTTTTGTTTGGTGTGGTTTTGATGTGTCATAAAGTGCTTTGGTATTGAGGACAGTTAGATTTAGATAACATATATTTCTTGCTGAGCATGGTGTTTCATTGGAGTTTTCTTTGAGTAGCTGTGCTTATGATATGTTGAGCTCTTGACAGCACTTTTGTGAACAGCTGTGTGTTGCTGGTAATAAAGACATACTCACAAATAATGCAATAGTACTTTAATGTTATCAGGTTTGAATACTGCAGTGAGAAAATCAGAAGTGGTAATTGACTGATAGATGAATGATCAAATGGTAATTAAATAGTGGTTGTAATGTTTTCCTATACATCCTAAGGAAGTCCAGTTGCAAATTGTGAATGAAAGTACTAAATTAAAGTATTTGGTTTTGAATGTTTACAGAACATTATTTTTTCTTTTTTTAGTTTTATTTTTAACACCTGACCTGTTTGCTGAGTATTTGTATTTTTCAGATTAAATAACTTAACTATATGTCTCCAAATTACATTAAGCTTGTACTAACTGCTAAAAACAAGTTTATTGTTCTTGATTTTGTGAGACTAGCTAAATGAACTTCAAATCAGATATGTTTAAAAACAATTTTCAGTTGTGATACAGGGCTATGATAAATACAATCAAGTCCACTTCATCAAATTTATGTCAGATACATTCTTCTTCATTAATAAAATAAAGAAAATATTTGACTCTGCTGTCCGAAGCTGCACAGAAATACCCATTTCTAAGTTCTTAAAAAAATTAGCTTCACATTATCCTGCTTGAGATGAATCTGACTTATTGTGTAAATTGGTGAATGCCAACATTGTTCATTTTTTCTTTTTATCATTATGTGATTCTGTAAATAAATCAGTTGTCATATAAATTTTATAAACTGAAATGTATTTGTATAAATCTCTCATAGCTTTGTCAGACAGACTGGTCAAATTCAAATGAGGTTTGGTAACAAACAAATTTGTCCATGGACATCAGGTGGGGTTAGTTAAATATACTAGTAGGAATTAAGAGGGTGGGGGGGTTGAAAATGTTAAAACGAGAATGAGGAATGATTGGTAGGAAATGAGATATGGATAGTCCTAAAGGGGTTTAGGCAATTGTAACTGGGAAGGAATCACAGTTTGGTATGAACGTGCTACTGCGAGTATTACGTCCATGACAACCTGTAGATACTGTGGTACGCATAGGCCTTGAATGGCTTTTAGTCAGGAAGTGGAAGTGGAGGGATGTGTGGGCAGAGAGAATGAGGTGTTTTGGTCATGGTTGGCATTGTGTTAGTGAGATTTGTTTTTCAGCATTGGTGATTGAAGTGGACAAGTCTGGGTACATTAGGGATTTGTAGGCAGTCTGACTGGTGTGTTTTTCTCATTTGTGTAGTGTGTTTTGACAAGACTGCCAGTTTCCTGGGTTGTTTTCAACATGGGAAGTGACGGTGTGTAGTAGTTGTTGCTGTGTGATTCAAAGCATGTCTCTCAACTATACAGCTTTTCCTGTTACTGTCAACTTTCTAAGTTTTTTTTTTTTTGTTTCTTCCCCCACAGATGCCTATTCACAGGCTGCAAACTCTATATGGCAACTGTTGACCTGGCCTGTGCTGGGTGGCATTAGACCATTGTGCAGTTTCCTAGCTGGTCACTTAGTTTGGTTTCATCCAAAAGCCTGGGGTTTTCCTGACTAACATTGATTTGAGGCAGGTGCTCGTCTCCTACATCGGTGGTGTTGTGATACATGGGGGATCCCATGAGTGGCAGGTTGGTTTTGACCATGAACGTATAGCTGCTTGTCTGGAATGCAGACCCCATTGGCCAGTTCTCCTTTTTGATCACTGTGTTTAATGTTTAAAGCCTATGTGGAAGTGCACACAAATAAAAAGAAAAAAGAGAGAAAGAAGACTGACCTGTAACATGTTTCCTTTTTGGGAGTATGTGTCGAAGTTTTGATGATGCATGCGGGGTGGGGGTTTACAAGCACAGATGGGCATGGCATAGTTGAAACCCTAATGGATGATCTCCGTATGTAATGAGGTCGTGTAGTAATCCGTCTCCTGGGCAATGCAGCCTGTTATTGTAGCTACTTTCTAAGTTTATAACAGCAGGAGCTTCTCTCTCATTTATTCTTCTTTTACTTTTACACTCACTAAACAGCAAAAGCGCTGCTTAGCGAGTGTAAAATAACTGCTGAATCGATCTCTCTCGTACTCTATTGCCAGGATTACCAACTATTTTGTCTTTTTTTAAAACGCTCATCCTGTTGTTTATCGCTTATTTGATTAAGGTTCTGTAATGCGATCATTAGACGATCGATTACAGAACCTTAATCAAAAATAAGTATCAGCAAAAATAAGCATTGAGGTAGTAGGTGGAACGTGGCAAAAACAGACAAAATGGTTGATAATGCTTTCTGTAATGAGATCGTTTCTTTAAAAACTAAGAACATCACGATCGCATTACACAACCTTTACAAAATATAATTGTCAGCTAAAGATAATCAGTTCCCACAAAACTGTAAGGGCAGTGGACAATGTACCTGTATTGAAAGAAGAAATAATGCTTCCATGCGATACATTACAGTAGCTTCAATTAAGATCCCTCAAAAAAATAGATGCACCCAGCAACTACAGTGAGCAGAATAGTTCCCACAGATAGAAACAAAAAAGAAACGGCTATGGTAAAACCAAGGTGAAAAAAAATAAGTAAAAATATATAAACACAATGCACCAAGGTAACACACAATAACGTTTAATGAAAACAAAAAGTAAAAGACAGAGGTGAGCACTTTCGCAACAATAGTTGCTTCATCAGACAAAGATCAAGTGAATAGCACTGCTTAAATAGGTAACAAACCAATTATCTCATGAATTAATGATGTCATACACCAAAAGTTATTTAAAGAGACAGTTACAACATGAGCATAGTAATGGTATGAATAAGATATAAAATGCTGGATAAATAATGCATAAAATACATTTGCATATGCATAAAATGTAATATAATAAAAGTAACAATAAAAATAAAAATGAACAATAAAAACTGTCAATGTTTAAGGCGTCTACCTTTCAAGAACGGAATCAAAGAGGTGGTACCATTGAGGCCTGGGTATCTTTCTGCATTAAGTTTCAGTATCCATTTCTGTTCATGGCTCTCTGTAACATTTTCTATATCTCCACCTCTCAGATTTCTATATATGTGTTGCAAGACAAAGAATTTGAAGGAATGACAAGAATCTGTGCACATAACATGATTAGCAAGTGCATTTGTTTGCTTATTATTCCTAATGTCACGGATATGTTCTAAAATTCTGTCTTTAAAAAGCCTATTAGTTTTGCCAACGTAGAAGGCAGGACATTGCTGGCAAAAACAAAAGTAAATGACGTCAGTAGTCTTGCAATCTGAATAAATATTGGAATGTAGTTTAAAATGTCTGGTTGGATGAATATATATGTTTTTACTGTAGATATATGGGCATGCACTACATGATCTACATGGAAAAGTGCCGTGTTGCGTGGTTCACTGTTGCAAAGATACTGTTTAAGTGACCTATTGTTCCTAAAGCTAAAGTGTGGAGTATTGGCAATTGTGGCATTAAGGTTAGGGACCCCTTTGTAACAGATGCCAATGTCTCCTAATAACATCAGTGTATTGGTTAATGTTACTAGCAAATTGGAACACAACTCTAAAATCATTACTAGTCGGAATGACATTGTTATCAGCAGAATCATTCCTAGTAGATTGAAAGTATGGTCTACATCTGGTATGTCTCATTTGCCAAGCATTGGAAATAGTCTTATCAATGTCAGTATCATGGTAACCCCTTTCCAGAAAATCAGATTTTAAACTGTAAGTGCAATCTCTGCATCCTCATCTTTATCATGTAGTCTTAAGGTCCTAAAGACTTGGCCTTTAAGTACATTCTTAGGTTATATGTCTAGGGTGCATGCTGGATTTATAAAGTGTGTATTCTTTCTGGTCAGTTTAAAATAAATAGTACTATTTAATGGATTTAAACTAGACCTAGTGATGTGTACATCAAGAAAGTTGATGTCAGTGGCAGACATCTCAAAAAATCAGTGGTGGTGTGTAGGTATTGTAAAAATGAGGTAAAGTCCGAACCATTACCTCTCCATAACATGAAGACATCGTCTACAAAACGTATATTACCATAGTACGTGTCCTAAGAAAGGATTCTTGTCAGATAGAATGTTAACTTCTTCCCAGCAAAACCCAAGGCAAGGTTGGTGTAGCTGTTGGCACAAGGAGTCCCCATGGCTACACGCCTAACCTTCTGTAATAAAACTGTTCTTGGAACATAACAATGTTATTTTCCAAGATAATTTCTAGTAAAGTAAAACCAATCATTTTGGTATTATTAAAACACTTGTTAACTGTCAGAAACTCTCTTGTCATTTCAATGCGCCATGTATTATTGGGTTGCATAATGCTGGTGAATAGTGATTCTATATCCATGGTAGCCAAGACAAAATCTAAATCTGTACCAATACTATGCATTCTATTATGTAACCTTGTTAAGAACATCTTGATATCGCTTAGTATAGTATGACAATTTCTAAAAGGCCATGTAGACCGCCTTCAACATATATAGAAAGGTTCAGTGGCACCAGCCAGCCCTGAGACTAGTAAATGGCCATTGGTGGCGTAGGTAAAGATCTTTATGGACCTTAGGTAGACCATAAATACTAGGGACAACAGGTTTAGTAATGTTAAAATATTTAAAAAGTGGTTCATCAATTAAACCAGTAATAAGTAGATCAAAAAGGAAACACGAAACTTTATCAATAATTGCATTTACAGCAGGTTTAGAAATGCACTGGTATGTATCAGTGTTTAATAAAAGTTTTTCCAGTTGTTGTAATGATAGTTCTTTATCTAAGAGAACTATACCACCACCCTTATCTGCTTGTTTAATAACCAGAGTGTGTAAATTCTTAATTCTTTCAGAGCTCTGCTCTTCTGAAGTCAAATTACAAAAAGAGTAATCATTGCTATCAGAAACACTTATTTCTCTGAATGTAGTTTCACATATATCAATAAATCTTGAACCCCAGGTGGAGTAATTGGTATAAATGTACTAGGTTGTTTTGTAAATATTTTGCACATTGTCTGTATTTACTGGAAACATACATTTCAAAGATAAGTTTCTCCTAGTAGCCTTAGATCTTTCAACATTTCAGTTATATCTGCCTTCCCTGCAGGTACAAAATGATAACCCTTTATTTAGTACATTGTTGTTCAGGATTAAGTTCAAAATGTCCAAGTTTGTCACTTTATTGGCTGCAAGCTAATAAAACTATCTAATGCATATTCAATTAGCAGGAGTTGCCAGGGCGAAAGAAACTAAGGAGGGTGGTTTGTGGGTGGTCATTCGATAAAACAGAGAAAACGGTATTAAAACAAAGTATTACGAACCACTGCAGTGCCCATATGAAGTGTAGAGCTTCTCGAGACTGTCACAGGCTTAAAGATGGAAGAAAGCACCGAGATGTCAGAAGGGGATGGAAAACAGTCAACGCTGTTATTTTCTGTAGCACCGTATGGTCTATGGTGCCATAGTCAAATGACAGAGAAGAAAACGTTTTTGAAACGAGGAAACTTCTGAGGAAGCACGTAGTGGTCCTTTAAACCCTTCCTGTACATTCTTGTCATTAGCACTTTAGTACCCACCTCACGAGGTGTTAAATATCATGAAGTCACAGCTTACCTCACCTTCTGCTGCCACCCTGACAGCAATAGGAATACTGAGGCAAGGACTGCCTC
The DNA here is from genome assembly GCF_019279795.1 of Protopterus annectens. NCBI lineage: Eukaryota > Metazoa > Chordata > Ceratodontiformes > Protopteridae > Protopterus > Protopterus annectens. Next base: position 1,537,828,206 of record NC_056743.1, on the reverse strand, counting down.
GTGCTAACTGACAAACATTTGATTCTTCCTATGGACTATTCCATATGTGAGAGTTGTCAGTATCTTCTATCCTTGAGACCAGCCTCATCTTCAAAGGCTTAGCCTATACCCAGCATGTTGTACACACCCACAATGCCTCCATGTCCAGACAAACAAATACTCCACATTATGCAGAGCTACTCAAGTCTATGCCTAAACCACAAAGGCCTCCTAGATGAAGGTTCAGTATATACTACTCAGCATCACACTAACAGGCAAAACATAAACAGACAGTACAGAAAAACTACAAAAAGGTAGCACTCAGCTGACAGATAGATGACTTTAAGGCAGCAAGGCTTGAGACAGTACATTTGGTAAAAATTAGTCAGGTCACAGGTACTCCATAGTCAGAGTGATGGTCATCTGCTTTCAGGTGCCAGGATCTGCAGTTTTAATAAAGACCGCAAGACTGCAAGTCATACGACATGGTCACTTTACAAGTAGGACTGAATGACTTGAGACATATCTCTTTAGACCATATGAAGAGGGAAATGATAGAGCTCTCAAATATGCATCTGAAATTTGGTATGTAATTAGTTATCGCCATCACCCCCTTTTCACATTTTCATCATGGCGATGGGTGTCATGTCAGCTGTTGCTATCTCTCATTATTGACCCACTCACTTCTACTTTCTCCCACATTCATGCTTGAATGTCACAGATCTTTTTGCACATAATCTGCTCATCTCCTTGCTGGACACTTTCATTTCTTTGCCTTCTTCCTGTCTGTCCTAAATCATTTTCACTAAATTATCTTCTACTTTGCTGCCCGTAACCAAACCAAACCAAACCAAAGCATGTAACCTGTTGTCACTTGCATCTACTTGGGTTCCTGCTCTGATGTCTTCATTTCTTAGACACAGTGTGCATCCTACCACCCATCTAGGCAATGCATCTCCATTACCTAGCTCTGCTCTCACTGCTCAGATTTCTGTACCATACATTATACAGTTTTGAACACTTGACTTTTCAGTTTCTTTTGGCATTCTTCTGTCGTACTATCTGTGACAAATCTCTTCCACTTGGTGAAACCATATTGAGCAGTGTCCAAAGATATCATAATGCAAACAAAATATAACTTACTTTAATTAATGGTTTAGCCACTGGTCATTCTAAGAGGAAAGTTCCTTAATGACAAAACTCTGACTTTCCAGTAATCCAAAGACTACAAAAATTAAAAACTAGTTAACTGGTTAACCTATAACCTTACAGTTCTTCTACAACTCAGAGACAAGGCATGGCATTCCTGGAAAGCCCTTCCCACTACCATAAACAATTGCTACACCCAACTGTGCAACTTTGCCAAGTAAACAGTACACCATCATAAAATTCACCAGATTAAATCATAACAAGCCTCATTAATAAAATCACCCAAAAATTTCTAGAAAGGGTCAACCACCTTGCAAGATGTAATAATCTTTCTTCCATGAATTCCACATCCTCTCAACTTTGTGCCACTGACTTCTCAAATTTCAACAACCTTCCAATTTTACTCTAATCAATTTGAACCACGCCTGCCACCACCCCAATGCATCCCTTCAGTCTACTTCAGAACTATCCCATCCTAGGCTACCCCCCCTACCAACTGCTCAAACAAATTCAACTTGATATCCCGGAACAGACAGCGTTCACCCATGATTTATTACTACAGATACAGCATTATAACTCCTTTGAAACATATCTACAACATGTGTATTACATTTAATATTATGCTTAAAGTCTGGAAAAATTTAATTGCAAAACATTTACCTAAAAAAACCCAATCCTTCCAATTCCTCAACCTTCCAAACTATTTCTATCCACCTACCCCAGAAAAGATTATGGAAAAATTATTCAGTTGCAACCCACTCAATACATCAATCAATAACAACTTCTCCCTTAAAAGTAATATAGCTTTTGGTCTGCCTGCAGTACATCCCTCAGTTATCTGACACTGACAGCATTCTTCTTGGAATGGACAAAGGCCTAATTACTTGAGCCATTTACAGTGACCTCACCAGACTCTTGAGCTTGTTTGAGCTTGTTGATCACCAGTTCTCCTAGAACATCTCAGTAAAATAAGCATTAGCGAAGACACACTGCCCTGGTTCAAAAAGTTTTCTAACTGCCACTTCTCAGAAAATTTCAACTCATCTATCTCCATCATCCCTAGGATCTATCCTGGTACCTCTCCTCTTTTCATGCTAGAGTAACAAACTCCCTCATGATTTACCCATCTTCGCTTCCTGCTTTATGCTGACAACATGGTCCTCTTTCACCCAAACATTCTCTCTCTCCTCTTTGGTTCAAACTTAAGGCTGAATTCCATATTCTTATTGAATGGGATAACAATAAACAACTGTTGCTCAACTTTGAAACAAAAACAATGCTTTTTGAATAATGCAAAAGCTTACTTTAGAGCTTTTCTACCTAGCCTCTGCTGAAAAGGGCACCTGTGCCCAGTCAGGCTTTCCCGTAAACAAATGTAATGTCTTCCTGGTAAGGTCACACCACAAAATGGTCACCTTGAAGTAAAAATAAACTGACGACCTCGATAACCCTGGAATATTCAGGAACCACTCTAAGGTTAATTTCCTGCTATCAAGTGATAACTTGACAAAATTTCAAGCCGCATAAACCTGAGAACACTGCTCTATGGTAGAAATGTTCAATGTTCAGAAACCTTATACAAGCATGTTATTGCATAGAGGCAGCTGTATCCACCAGGAAGAAGTACAGAACTAACTCAAAAACAAGCCACCCAGGTGGAATATCATGGCAAACTTAGGAGGTTCAGCACCCAGCAGGATAAAAGGATTCTCATCAAACTAAACAAACAACTCAGAGGACAATAAAGTCTACCATAGCCAAATTTAAGGTAAATTTGTCCTCCCAGGCCACAACCACAAGGCATTCTTTAATTATGTTTGCAACCCAAAAGGCAAAATGCAGTTGTTCGCAGAGCTCATTGTAAATAGAGCCACCGGTACTGAGCTAGAAGATATAGCACGCTACTAGCTGACAAATTAAGCTCTAACTTTACCCCTCTCTCCCCCTCAACCTCTCCTCAGGAAATACCATCAAATATTACTCTCCTGCTATCACCAGGAACAGGTCCTCAATGCCTCTCTCTAAGGCCAACAACACTGCATCAATGGCCCAGACAATATCCCAGGATGCCTTCTAAATAGCATGAAACATGACCTGTCAGGTCAGGCCCTCTGAATTTCTATTTAACTGTAGCCTCTAAACAGGCTTTTATGCTCATGCATGGAGAACAGCAAAAGTCCCTCTGCACAAAAGGTGGGCCATCTACAAAAGTCTCACTAGTTTCATATGCAAAGCCATGGAAAGAATTATCATAGAAATGATAATAACAGGAAACCTCCAAACACTGGACCCAACCCAATTTGGTTTCGCTAAGGGTAGGTCATGTATACTCAATCTGGTGGACTTTTTGAGAAGGTCACCAAAGCAATGGTTGAGGGCAAATTAACCTTAACCACTTTTGTATCAAATCCTGGTCAACATGAGGTTGTTCCAGAAGTTTTCTGTGCTTGCAACTGTATTTATGCATTTTCCACACTTCTTGCCTTCATCTGATCCTTCTCTTTATATTCTTTCCTTTTGGCACACTCAGTTGTTGCCTAATTTTGTCTACTTCTGGTTTGGTTTCCATTTCCACTTGACACAGATACGCTTCTGCTAAACTAAGCAGGGAAGTCATGTTAGATTTGTTCTCTTCATGTTTCAAACCTTTCACTATGTTTAGCTCTGGTGAGGTCAGCAAATATGTATGCAGTCTTACAATTGCAGATCTATATATATAATCACTTTGAGGAGGCTTATACTTCCTTCAGAATGAGGAATATATAATCGTGGTATATATTTTTTGTATATCATTTAAGCTTGAAGCATTTTTCTTGTTTTCCTGTCCAACTGATCCAATACCTTTTGGTACCAGTCAATCACCCCAAAAACTAAGAACAGGAAGAGCAAATTGGTTTATAGCTTGTACTGTATTCCTAGATATCAGGGTTAATTTTATTTATTTATTTGCAGTTTGTTTGCCAGGATGGTCCATTGGACCACAAGGAGCCCATTTTCAGTGGCGTCCTGAGGAGAAAGCTCCAGTAAGTACAAATATAGTAAATTTCAGAATTACAAGACTACAAAATAACAGTCGTTATAAAGTTTACAAAACAATCAGACATCAGAGAAAGAAATTACATGGTAACAATAGTTACAATAAACTGGCATTTGATGGAGCAAATGCATGAAAAATTCCATTATATACAGGTAGTAAAAAGAATGCAATTTCAGTATTAATTTTAGTTTTCTAAAATATTCCTTACTGAGTTTTGTTCATGTTTTATTGTCAATCTTTCATCATTTCCCAAATATTTAAACACTTCCTCCTGATCAAGTTCCTTTATATCACGTTCCTGTCCCAGATTGATATTTTCTTGGTGCTGCAGGTTTTCTGCTTTAAATGTTGCTTTTGCACATTTATCAGTATCAAATGACATTCTTATATCATCTGAGAATGATTTGATCACTTCCAGTTGTGCTTTCATGTCCTCATCTGATAAACTATATAGTTTTAAATCATCCACAAAAAGAAGATGAAAAGTCTGTACGCTTTTTTATCTGGGAACCAAATTGTAACCAAGACCTAATCTGTTAAGTAGACAGTTTAATGGGTTAAGGGCAAGACAAAAGAGCAGCAGTTAACTAGAGCCACCCTGGAAAATCACCCTTTGAATTTTTATCCATAGGATAATTTGTCCTTTACCATGGCTTAGCTGCATACTGCGGTGGTGGTGCTGCGGTAACGTCGCCTCACAGTAAGACGTCCTGTTCGATTCTCAGCTAGTGTGTCTTCTGTGTGGAGACATGCGTGAATGGGCGTACCTTCGTTGAAGGTTGTGCATCAGGGCCGGCAACTCAGAACGTAAAAATCTACTGCCAATCATTAGCGGACCGGAGTTCCGCTGTGGCGACCCCTAACCGGGAAAAACTGAAAGGCACAACAACAACAACCATGGCTTAGCTGCAAAGTGTTTTGTCACTGTAACATAATTGATCAATGTAGGGTGTACTGGGGGATCCCATGACTTCATCTGCTCCCGTAGAACAATTTATAATTATCCTGCCAGGTGGGAATGCCACATTCTGGCATTAACATGCAAATCAAACTAAATTTAAACCCTTATGTTACCCTCAGATTCTTAGACTCTATATAACTTATATATCTTTATTTGGGGATGTCAGTGCAAGAGGCCAAATATCTGGGGCCTTGCTTACCACCTCTGTCAAACCCTGGAAAGAATAAAATATGAGATGAGCAGTTCACAGCCCTGATTCTTTAGACATTAAAAAGCGAAGAGCACCTTTATTAAGAACAAAATGCCCTTTGCTCCCCAGTAATAAAACTGAATGTTTTAGATGAATAGCTGCCTCAAAATAAAGATCTACTAGGTGAGGCAAAGAAACACCTGCTGTTCATCTAAATCAGTGTTGAATAAAAAAGTATTTTTCCCATTTTCTTGGAAGAGGAAGTACTTGGTGTACATCTGGAAGATTATTTGAAGCTAACAGAGAATGTGAAAACATTCTCGACAACCTTCATCACTCAGGCATATGTGGGCACCCGGGGAACCCCGGTACCTTGGGGTTTTCC